>NC_056746.1:979208310-979508310 GCF_019279795.1 Protopterus annectens | reverse complement strand
CTGCATACGTGCCTGTGACTCTCACAACCACCACTTAAATGCCATGGGTCTGTAAGTAACTTTTTTAACAGATGTGCACTCCTGTTGCATGGAAACCTAGCAACATTGAATTAATCTTGAGTTTGCCTAGGGAAAAATCAACACAACCTGTCAAGGCAAGGGATGGAAGGCTGTCAGTCCTCATGCACTAGAGTTATACATAAGCATTTGGTCCTCTAAATCATGGAATTCAGCTGCTTTGCCTTTCCAAGTGAAGAATTTACAAGTTCAGTCTGGCTGAGATAATGGCATTTATATCCAGATCTCAGCAGTACTCTAGGCTGGGGTTAATAAGGAAAACCACAAATAGCACTGTAACAAGTCTAAAATCTCAGTCCCCCAACACTCCAAAGAGATAGTGTTGTTGTCATATGGATACATGCATTACACATCCAGCTAATGTACCCTTCTCTTTTTTTGTATTTTTCATTTTCTTGCACTCTTCATCCTAGTAGCAGAACCCTTATTTTAGATTTCTGACAGTCACCATAAATGCCCTGCTTTGAACCTCTACATGAACTGTTGCTCAAGAAACCGTTAAGCTAACAGTCAGTGTGGCCAAACAATAAGCATTTCAGATCAACAAGGGAAAAGGCAGAATTTTTCTGAAGAGATCACATCTCCTCTCATGTATGACAGTAGAAATACAATGTCATCACCTCTCTTGTATGACAGCAGGAATACAATGGCATCACCTCTCTTGTATGACAGTAGGAATACAATGGTCCATACACACCTCCTGTACCTTATGTGCTTTGGCTGCTAATTGGATGCTTCTGTCAGTCTCTACCAGGTGCTGCTGCTGTTACACCAATTGCACCTTCTGTGCTCATCACCATGGCAGGGGTCTATCTCTGAGACATCCTGCCCTTCTCTTGCAGTCCAGGATTGCTGATTGTCATGTCTTTTCATAAACTAAGGTATCCTTGCCATACATCACAGCCTTGTCTCTACACCAGCAGCTACTATAACTCTTTCTATTCTACAACTACTGTGTCTTCCAGAGTACTTGAAACGTTGATGGGAATGAGAGAAATAGTTGCTAGGGAAGTTGTAGGCAATAATGAACATGCAACTGTATAGTTCACAATCCCTAAGGCAGACTTGGAGAGGGCAAATAAAAAAGAGGCATCAGAATACAGTTAAGTAAACTTTAACCTTTTAGGTTGCAAGATGAGAAGGAAAGCAGTAAAACAGAAGAAACTAACAATAGTGGGAGAACTGTGAACATGCATGAAATAAGAAGTTTATTGCATGGAATAACCCTTGCATAAAAAGAAAGATAAGGCAGCCAGCTTGGATTAGGATTAATATCAGGGAGGTATGTGATAAAAGGACAGCAAGTAAGAGGAAGAAATGTGAAATAAGAGAGATGAAAATGCATTTTAATAGTGGTTACGAAAGAGGTAGCTAATGATCTCCAACAGGCAAAGGCTGCCCAGATAGTAATGCCTAGAGTACTAAGGCTGGCCATAATACAATAATCCAATATGCATAAAAATCTAACTGAGATTAGGGACTGGTTACATATGCATGAAAGCCATATGAAAAAAACATTAAAATAGGATCAATTTTGTAAAACAAATAACCTTTTATTTGAACTGCATACAAAAAAGATAAAACTTAAAACAACATCATAGTACTATCACATGTAGTGCCTTGGCACATTTATTGGGCAATCTGCATGTCTGTTTTTTTTTACTTCTCCCTACCTTCTTTAAGAATTGCATTATGTGTGACCTATATATTTTTACATTCTGCTACTGTTTCTGACCTGACTTTCTCTTTGGCATGTCTGTTCCATCCACCTATAGCAATCTCTATAATATAATACCATGATTATGACCCTGAATTGCCAAATGTGTGATCTCAAATTGTCTCCTTAGTCTGAAATGCAGTATATACTTGGATTTTACATACTCCAAGAAGGAATTTAAATTTCAGTATACCACCTTCTGCGCTCTGTCTTAAGAATATGCATGTTAAGTGTGTTTAGCCTCTCTTAATATGGCTTCTTGTGGAGACCATGCACCATTTATGTAGCTCTTAAAAGCATCTATCCTGCCTACCTCCTAATGATGATGAGGTTTCCAAGCCTGCACATACTGCTGCAGAAGGGGTCTAACTAGCTGTCTGAATAGAAACAAAATATTTTTTTTGTTTTTAATGGCAATGTCTCTTTTATATCTTGTTTTTTAATGCCAGTGTCCTTTCTATATCTTGTTGTTTTTTAATGCCAGTGTCCTTTCTATATCTTGTTGTTTTTTAATGGCAGTGTCCCTTTTATTTCCTCTTGTTTTTAATGTCAGAGTGCCTTTTATATCCTGTTTTTTTTAATGGCAGTGTCCTTTTTATATCTTGTTGTTTTTAATGCCAGTATCCCTTTTATATCCTCTTGTTTTTAACGTAAGAGTGCCTTTTATATCCTGTTGTTTTTAATGGCAGTGTCCTTTTTATATCTTGTTGTTTTTAATGCCAGTATCCCTTTTATATCCTCTTGTTTTTAATGTCAGAGTGCCTTTTATATCCTGTTGTTTTTAATGGCAGTGTTCCTTTTATGCCTTGTTGTTTTTAATGGCAATGTCCCTTTTATATCCTCTTGATTTTAATGTAAGAGTGCCTTTTATATCCTGTTGTTTTTAATGGCAGTGTCCTTTTTATATCCTGTTGTTTTTAATGCCAGTATCCCTTTTATATCCTCTTGTTTTTAACGTCAGAGTGCCTTTTATATCCTGTTGTTTTTAATGGCAGTGTCCTTTTTATATCCTGTTGTTTTTAATGCCAGTATCCCTTTTATATCCTCTTGTTTTTAACGTCAGAATGCTTTTTATATCCTGTTGTTTTTAATGGCAGTGTCCTTTTTATATCCTGTTGTTTTTAATGGCAGTGTCATTTTTATATCCTGTTGTTTTTAATACCAGTATCCCTTTTATATCCTCTTGTTTTTAACGTCAGAGTGCCTTTTATATCCTGTTGTTTTTAATGGCAGTGTTCTTTTTATGCCTTGTTGTTTTTAATGGCAATGTCCCTTTTATATCCTCTTGTTTTTAACGTCAGAGTGCCTTTTATATCCTGTTGTTTTTAATGGTAATGTCCTTTTTATATCTTGTTGTTTTTAATGGCAGTGTCCTTTTATGCCTTCTTGTTTTTAATGGCAGTGTCCCTTTTATATCCTCTTGTTTTAAATGTCAGAGTGCCTTTTGTATCCTGTTGTTTTTAATGGCAGTGTCCCACCAGATCTTTGATACTCTACCATATAATTTACTTACCTTAATGCCACATGCTACTGCTTCCCTCTGGTCTCAATCCTACTTCATTTTCACCATTTGTTCTGTGACTTCATGTTAGTTTGTTGTTTGTTTATTTCCCAGACACATCACTTTAATCGTTTTATACCACCCATACAATCCTGTTACATTCCTGATCATTCTTTCTATACCTTTTTTGTAAAGCAACACTGTTATATAATATTATGTAATCAGTAGAAAGGCAAACTTTTCTTTCCAGACCTTTTGCAACAGCTTTCATAAAGACAGCGGAAAGAATCATCCTCAGTATTGACTTCTGTGGTAACCCCAGTATTTCACCTGAGTGGACTTCATTTATGATGATATGATGATTCTCTATGTCCTACTACCCAGCTAGTAGTCCACCCAAACTACAGCCCTAACACTCACTCCAAGGGTTTCTAATTTGGTCACTAGCCCAGTTAGCAACTCTAAAGCAGATGCCCTGATGATAATGCTCAGTAAGCCATATTCACAGCTTCTTTTTGGTACAGTCTACTGATTACCATCTCACAGATGTTTACTTTTAAAGCAACCTATGTTTTAACAGAAAAGCATAAATTTGATTTACTTGTAGAAAATTATAGCATTTGTTATTTGATGGCTTGCCAAATGTGCTACACTGTACCAGTCTCCCTCAGGCACACCTAATAGTTTGCAAATTAATTTGTACACTGAAAATTTTAGGAAACTACTTGATTTTAGTTTTTAACTCATGGCAAGGTAATTATATTCCTTTGTTAGAAAATACTTTCATTTATTAAAGAAACTTACAAATGTCACTTTACTTGCTAGTCTGGATATCATTTGCAGTTATGGATGTAGTAAGCAGATATACTTCATTAAAACAGGAATTAGGCTTACCTGTAGCTTCCCTACATAATCTTAAAGAGAAATTCCCAAGCATCATCAGCAGCTTGCATTAAAAAAAGTTGAACGACATAAGGCCAAATGCTTTTCTCCATAGGAAATCATTGCTGGTGAAATTTCTAAGTGTGTACCAGCAATGATTCACTTTTTAGGGAGATTTCTCCCTACTTTGAGTTGGTGCAACCTCTGAGACAGCATATATAAGAGGGAGTGCAGGAGGGGCTGTCCCTGCCCTGAAAAAAAAAACACTAATAAGAAAAAGGGAGTTCTTCACCCAGTCGAAGTGTCGACTTTCAGAAAGTCAAAGTTGCACAGAACCGTAGAACCTTACCTATCCTGTCCACATTTCTTCCAGTAAAATGATGGCCGTTTATATATATATATATATATATATATAGATATATATATATATATATATATATATATATATATATATATATATATATATATATATATAAAATATGCCCTGAGATTGGTTATATGGAACAGTAAGATATATACATGCATTCTTTCTTCAGGAAAGTGTGAAGGCATTTTTCCCCATAAGAGCAGTTTTGTTTTGTTTTGTTTTACTGCACAGCCGAGTTATGCAAATTATGAATATATTAGATTCCTGAACCCCAAGCTTTAGGCTCAGAAAGTGGAGGCAGCTTCCAGGATGCTCAGGAAAAAAACTGCTGCTAATTCCTTCTTGTCTGTTACAAGTTCTCATTACCTTCCCATACAGAGGCTTTCTATGAGCCTTCCCTTTGAAATTCTTTGTTCATTCATGTATCTGAAAAGTTTTCTTTCTATTGACAGCCAATGTGGGTAAGCTTTCCTGAGATTTAGGCTTTTGCTATCTTTAATTTAAGTATTGCTTCTTTTTCCTTTAAGCAAAATGTTCTCCATCTTCCTAGTTACAAATTAAATTACAAAATGAACCTTTAAAGACACCACTAGACTACTGGAAGTGTCTAAGAACCCCCTCCCCCCACCAAAATAAAAACATTTTATTTGCAGGCTAAAGTGAATTATTAAGTTTCTTACAGTGTTTGAAAACTGCTGAAGATTTTTCTTGGGTAGCATTTGCCAAAACTAATAATTTAATATGTACATAATATTACATAGGTAAACACTGCTTACAAACATGATCTTGAGCAGCTGTAAAAACCTTCAATAGGAGCACAAACTGTCTGCACTTTTGAGACCCACTGCCTGAGAACCCATTTTTTTTTCTATAGATAGTGCAGGATTCTGTCATCAAAAAATTACTCACACGATTTAAGCAGAGTTACTCAGGAACAGCATGGGTAAATTCAGTCTCTAATTTCATGCGTCAGTAAGAACAAAGAACAAATAAATAAAAGAGCACATTACTCAGATCACTTAATTTGGGTGCTGCTGTCCTCAGGGGACAGACTGACAAATCAATGTCCGGTTGTTTGACTGCAGTGCTACAATGGAATGAGGGATGAGCAAATTATGACTATACAAAATAGCATGTTCATCTCATAAGTTTCAGAAGCCGGGATGCAAACTACAATATTCATAATTCTTTTTTTCCTTTTTTTTCACACTAGCTAAATTACATGTGGTCTCTGATAAAACATAATCCAGGCATTCATACATTCATACAGGAGTGAGCCCACAACAGCATTATGATGACACTGTGTTCACCCATAGATGAGTATCATCATAACGCTGTGTACACCCACCAGTGACCAACAACAGACTGTACACACCAGCTGATAAGCATCATCATGACATTGTACACACCCACTCATGACTCATACCTCTCCACTGTACAGATTTTTGCAGAATGTCCAGATTTTTGCCTCATATTTTTGTCCATTTTTCATAAAATTTTTGTTTTCTGGCAAATTAGTGGCAAATCATTAAAGACTTGAAGTCAGAAAATAATGATAGACATTTGAGTTTCAGACTTCATAACCCTTCAGAAAAGTCATGCTAATACAAAACCTGTTTTTCTATCAATTTTCTAAGTTTGGAAGAGCAATATTTAAAAACTGTCCTTATTTTTGAACCTTTGTCCCACTTTTATGTATGGCTTTGTCTGGATTTCTTGCTCTGAGAGGTTGGGAGGTATGATGAGAATCAGCATAACACTGTGCATGCCAACTGGTGAGCATCATGATGATACTGTGCACACCCACTGAAAAGATCATCATGACATGGCACATACCCAAGGATCAGCATCATCTTGACTCTCTCCATACTCAACAATGGGCATCATCATGACAACGTACACTGGTAAACATCATCATCATGACCCTGTGCACACCCAGTATTGAGCATCATCATGACCCTGTGCACACCCAATGATGAGGATCATGACACTCTGCATATCCTGTGAGGAGCATCATCATGACCCTTTGCACACCCAGTGATGAACATCGTCACGGAACTCTGCATATCCTGTAAGGAGCATCATCATGACCCTGTACACACCTAGTGATGAGCATCGTCATGACCCTGTGCACACCCAGTGATGAGCATCATCATGACACTGCACACACCCAGTGATGAGCATCATCATGACACTGCACACACCCAGTGATGAGCATCATCATGACACTGCACACACCCAGTGATGAGCATCATCATGACACTGCACACACCCAATGATCAGCATCATTTTGAGTCTCTGCATACTCAACAATGGGCATCATCATGACAAAGCGCACTGGTAAGCATCATCATCATGACCCTGTGTACACCCAGTGATGAGCATCGTCATGACACTCTGCATATCCTGTGAGGAGCATCATCATGACCCTGTGCATACCCAATGATAAGCATCATTATGACCCTGTACATACCCACCAATGAAATTACCATGGCACTGTGCATATCCTGCAAGAAGCATCATCATGACCTTGTACATACCCAGTGATAAGCATCATTATGACACTGTGCATGCCTACTAATGAACATCAACATGATATTGTCCATATCCAATAATAGGTATCACCATGGCATTGTACATTACCACTAATAAGCATCAATATAACATTCTGCATGTCCACTGATAAGCATCAGTATAACACTATGCACACCAACTGATGATCACCAGCATGGTACTGTACACACCCACCAATACATACATACATACATTCATGCAACTATTTCAAGCATGGGCATTAATGCCCTTCTAGCCTGCTAATATATCAGAACAGTTGTTACCATAATAAGTGTCCAGGCTGTTCTTAAAAATATCTAAACTAGTGCTTGCTTAATGCAATTTGGTTGTCATTTCTATGCATCAGCTGCTCTCTCCGATAACTAATTAGTACAATTCGCATTCCTATAGAATCGTCTACATAGGTTGTCTAATAATTCTGTACTACTTTTTGATAACCCCAAAAATTCCCAGAGGTACTTGTTGCTAAATGGCCTATACCCATGAATTAGATCACCTCTAAAATATGTATATGAGACACTGTAAAAGTTCAGATATTTTAGCCTTTCGTAATAACTTACATTTTTACATCCATGTATGCCGTTGGTATATTTCCACTGTACCCTTTCCAGTTTATTCATGCTTGTTTTCTTATAAGGTTTCCATATTGTTATTCCATACTCAATATTGGGTCTAATGCAATTAAACAATGACTTCATCATTTTTTTATTTCCTAGCCTTTATAAATCTTTTTATACAACCTATTGCTCTATAACTATCATTAACCAGTTGGTTGATATGATTAGAAAGACTGATAGCTGGATCTACCCTATGGCAAGATTCTTAAATGAGTTTACAGTTTCAATCACTGTGTGCTGTATTAAATATTCATATTTCAATTTATGTCTCCCAAATCTCATATGCTTAGTTTTTGATGTATTTATCAACATATTATTCTCCTGTACCCAAATGGTCAATTTATTCGAGTTATTTGGCAGACATGCCCTATCTGTAACACATGCAATCAGTTTACCCAGTTTCAGATTATCTACATACAGACTGTAGAACACCTCAGATAAAAAAGATAAATCTGAAAGATACAATCTAAACAAGTAAGGACCTAGGACAGAGCCCAGTGGGACACCCAGACTGTAACCAAGAATTTCACCTGTCCAGTTGCTGTATAATACTTGCTATGTCCTATTTGCAAGCCATGTAGCTACCTGTCTTATCAAGAGTACACCAATACCTAGTTGTTATAATTTATTGATTAGTGTTTTATGTATGACCCTATAAAATGCGGAAGTTAAATCTATATAAAATATATCACAGCACAATGTTTCATTCATAGCTGTTATTATATTTTTATAGAACACAGTGTTATAGATGGTAATAGCTCTATTTTCAACATATGCATGCTGATGTATGGTTTCAAGACTCAACCTATCCAATGCTGATAATAACTTATCCAACGTTACGTTCTCCATTATTTTTCAATACATGAAATCAGATGTAAGGGGTCTGTATGATTCAGGGGATACCCAACTCCCATTTCCCTTAAAGACAGGTTTAATAAGCACCTGTCTCCAATCTTGAGGAATCTCCCCATATTTATACAACCTAGTAAATAATAGATATAATGGTATTGTACGTTCTTCCTAAAGTGTTCTCAGATCATTAATACAAATTATGTCCCTTCCTGTGCTTTGTTTGGATCCAGTTTGCAAAGTTTTTTTTTAATATAATCTAATTTGGTTTCAGTATCTGAGGTTACCTGAATGTCACTAGAACAACTCATCACCCTGTTTGTGGAGCCAAAACGTTTTTGCATAACATTTTGCAAATATATCTATAATGTGTTGTGTCTGAAAATAAATTTTAAAATCTTCATACAGTTTATCAATTTGCATGTTTTTACTCCTACCATATCTTATGTATCTATAAAATGGTTTCCTATTAAGCTCAATATTTTTATATAACTTTTCGTCACATTTTTCTTGATCTTTTCTCACACTATGCTTTGTTTGTTTGTCCAGCTTCTTTATTTCAAATTTCAAAGTTGTAGTTCGACCTGTTTTCCATTTCTTATATTTTTGTCTCTCACCTTAATCGGGCATATTTTTCTTATGGAAATATATCCCCTTGAATTGTATGCCTAGCTCCTGATTTTAAACATTTTTTGATTTTTTTGCACTCAAACAATTTCTCTTTAAAAACTTTTTGCATTCCTTCTGCAGCTTTTCTGCTGAGCACATCACTCCAATTAGTTTTACATAGTAACTGTTTTGCTTCCATATAATCTGTAGTTAACCTTTTGTACATTGGTTAAGATTTCAGTTTGGCAGAATTATCTAGCAACAAATTAACCTTTATAATCCCATGATCACTGCACATCAACGGTGGTAAAACTTGACATGAAGTAAAGGTAATTTTTTTAGGAACACAAACATTGTCTAGTATATTCCATTCCTTGGTAATTTTTTTTTTTAATCTGAAGCAACCATTGTTCCTGAACATAAATTGTGAATAATTTATTTACTAATGTTGTTGAATTAGTATTACATCAGTATGTTTCTGGTAAATTTAAGTTCCCAGCCACTATTATTCTTCCCTCCTGTGTTTCATGCAAGAAATATACAAATTTCTGTACATCATCAGTACTTGACTTTAGTTGTCTATACACTCCAGCAATTGTTATATGTTCCAGGGTCATCTTTATTGTCACAGTTACACAATCATAGTGCTGGTGTTATCACTTAATCTGTATCTCATAACAATTTTTAATCCATATCATAACACCCCCAACTGTTTTTTTTTTATTAGAATATCCTTTACAATAAAACATTTATACCCTGATAAAACTGGTTTCCAGCCATTGTTCTTTTGCCATGTTTCACAAACAATAACAACATCAATCTTGTGGAAAGTAGTTAATTTTCAAAAAAAAATATTAATGTTCCAGGCATTAATAACCATCAGAGATGCATCAAATGTTGCTGTCTGTATAATGTTAAATTTTCCACCCAACAAAAATCCTACCTTGTGTTTGTCAAATATTGCAAAATATCTGCTGCAAAAATTATCTTTCTTGATCTTGACAAATGCACTCCATCTTGTCTGAACACATGTGCCAAAAATTAGGCTTGGAGGCTATTCACACTTCCATTTTTAAAAAAGGACAGTTTTTTCATGTAGGAATTTAAACAAAAAATATTTTAATTCACAGTGACCTGACTCTCCTTTCTATATGTGATTTATGAAAAATACATCTTAACACCTGTACAAGCTATGCTATCTGAGAGGGTTATAAGTTCCCTACTAACAGTCAGAGAGTCCTTGTGGATGAGATTATTTGTACCAACATAAATAAAAATAGACCCATACTTCCTTACATTAAGGCATTCTAAGGATTGGTTCACATCCTCTAGTTTTGCTCCTGGCAAGCATAACACTATTCAATGTTCATTATCTTCTCTGAAAATGTTTAAGTATCTGTTCCTCTAATAACTGAATCTCCGATTACAAGAATATATTTTCTGTTCTGAACCGGAGAATCTTCAACTTTTAATTCAGTAATATCTGCTCTACCATGTGTTAAAACAAATGATCCTCATCACCATTAGTTTTATTAATTCCACTGTTTTCATTGTGTATTACATTTTTAAGTATACAATTCAGCTGGCTTTGTACATCCCCACCTTGAGCCTTGCTTCCTTCTAAACACTCATAATCCTCAAATTGCTGAATACTTGTATCCAGAATTCCAAAGTTGTCAGGGGCATTGTCTTGTTTCATAGGTATTGGCTGATCTTTACAGACAGTAGACACATCCTGTCCTATATGTGTTCTATTTGCTCTTTGTCTAACATTCTTTTTCTTACCAGTTTAGCCAATATATGTAACAACAGTTCTCCAGTCCATTCCAATTGCACAAATGCAATCATCATCAGAAAGTCAAGATTTACTACTAATAATGGTAAGCAAATTATCCAACTTTTGATATGAGGATCACAGATCACCAGCATTATTAGGTGTTACATTTAAATATACATAATATTTATTGCACTGTACAAGATGGCCCCCCGTTGTAAAAGGAAGTAGCAGTCCACAAAAATCACAAAAACTGATAGGCCAAAGAAGAGCCATAAAGACTATAGAGTGGACTATTGAGGATAAGAAAGAAATTATATATTGTTACTATTATGCAAAATGCCCAGAATTTCCAGACACAAGATATACAAAATGATTACGAGAGAAATTAGAGGAAAGAAAAATATTTCCACAAGAAAAACTGTCAGCAGCTTCAAATAAAAATTTGTGTTCATTAATACAACAGATTTGTGAGAAACAGTATATAGATCAAGACATTTTGATCTGTTTGCAAAAAGAAGCATCTGAGGAAGTGCAAAAATATAAACAACAAAACCAAGAGATGTTTGAAAAGTATAAAAAAGAAATATGGACATGGGAAAGAAAGATAAATTTGATATAGTGCAATATTTATACAAAGGAGAAATCCAAATTAATGTAAAGAAGGCAGCCTCAAAGATATTTGAAGAGAAATACAGGCAAAGGCATCCAGATTGGAAAATTTTACAATAAAAAAATAATATCACAAAGATGGAACATAGAAAATAAGATTAGTAAAGTAGAAGTTAAAAATATAGAAGTTGAAGTTATGGAGTGCCTGCAAAGTGAAGGATTTGGTCTAGAAGGTCTAACACAGGTTATATCACAGTATGATGGAATGAGTCCCCAAAGTAAGGAGAAGCAGGAAGATCAGGAGACATCCGAAGAAGAAATATGGACATGGGAAAGAAAAATAGATTTAATATGGTGTAATATTTATACAAAGAAGAGAAATCAAAACTAACCAATATAAAAAGGGCAGCACCAAAGATATTTGAAAAGAAATACAGGCAAAGGAATCCAGACATGGAAAACTTTACAATACAAAAAATAAGAAGACAAAAATGAAAAGCAGAAAAGGAGATTAGTAATGGTGAAGTTAAAGAAATAGAAATTGAGGTTATGGAGTACCTGCAAAGTGAAGGATTCAGTGTAGAAAATCTAATTCAGGAAGCACCACAACAGGATAGAGCAATGGATATCCAAATTAAGGGGAAACCAGTGGAACAGGAAGCAATTGGTCAGGCGGCATATGAAGATAATTTGGAGCCTCCCACAAGAAACCATTATAAATGTTCACTTGAAACTAGACAGCAAGGGAAGAAACAGGAAACTGTGGAAATTCTGATGCAGTCAATGTTGAGGAGTAATAGGCCAGTGAATTCCATATGACAAAGCAACGGATGGCACAGGATGAAATTGAAGAGAGTGTGCCACAGGAAGATGCTATAGAACCTTCTATAGAATGCCCATAGGAAATAGAAAACAAGGGATGTACCCTCAGTTTGGAAGAAAATCAGCTAAGAGAGGAGTTGCTTGATTTAATAGACATAGACAAAGATATCAAGATCAATGAAAGAAATAGACTGCAGAAGGTTAATAAAACCCAAAAAGTCAGAAGTCTGATAAAACAAATGAACACAGTAATTAGGACTGTTCATAGAGATCCATGCGATATAACAGAAGTAAACAGGATATATTACTGTGCAGCTAAATTAATAACTGATAAAGTTATACCGTAAGAACACAGGGTAGTTAGGGAAAGGAAGGGGAGAAACTGAATACCATCATGGATGTATCGTATAGAGAAAACTATAAGGCAGTTAAGACAAGAAGTGTCACTGTTAGAAGACTATAGAATAAGGAACAGAGCAACAAAAATACAAAGAAAGATAGATGTGATAAAAGCAAGCTGCAGTATTAGAACAGACGAGGATCTATCATGCACTATTGCAAATAACAATCTAAAAATCTCAGCACAGGTGGAAAAACTTAGAAGATACGAACAGAAATATAAAGGAAAAGTACAAAATAAGCAATTTATTGATGACCCAAAAAGTTTTATAGAGAATGGGGAAACAACATAAAAAAACAAGGAAGAAGGAACTGAAAGACCACCAAAAACGAAGAAATAGACACATTTTGGAGAAGTATCTATGAAGATCCTGTGGAACATAAAGATGCTAAATGGTTAGAAGAAGCAAAAGAATAAGAAGTTTAAAGGTACAGGATATGAAATTGGATGAAGTAACAGCAAGAGAGACTGAAACAAAGTTAAGGAAAAACCTCTAATTGGGGAAACCCCAGGCCCAGATGCAGTGCCTAACTTCTGTTTAAAAGTATTAACATATTGCACGAAGATTTAGCCATGAGTAAGAACTATTCATTTGTGGGTACGTATCACTTCACCTAAAACTCATTTCACCTAAACTCAATTCACTGACAAGTAGTACAATAAGGCAATTCAAAAATATATGTCCTTTTCCCCACTGCAGTGCGATCCTGGTGTTAGTATATATAGATGGGGGTGTGTGGAGGGTATAGCCCCCCCCACATATTTTGGTTTAATGTTGTCTGGTTTTGTTTTACATTATTTGGTAAAAGTCAACTAGGTGGTGGGCTACAACCCCCGCAGCCCCCAATGTGAAGGGCTGCACCCCCCACACCCCCCTTACTATATATACTAACACCAGGATCGCACTACAGTGGGGAAAATGACATATACCTTTGATTTGCCTTATATATGTGGCTGCCCTGAGTGTGCCAGTTCATCTGTAAGAGGTATTGCTACCTGCTGTCTGTAACACTGATGCCCACAAACAGGAAGGATGTCCATCACACAGGAAATGTAAAGGGACCACACCCACATGAAGTAGGGATGTATAGTGGGTAGTTGCCATGACAGTGGTAATTGGATGTACACATGTGTAATCATATATATATGTGTATATATATATATATATATATATATATATATATATATATATATATATATATATGGCTATCTGGATAAGTATATGTACATATATATCCACCATATGTCCTGGACATGGAGTGTAGCCCTACCCCAGCCCCTATAGTCCCGAAGTCATAGTGCAAGGTGATGTCAGGTATGCATAGCAGGTATATTAGTAGATTATTGCTACTGTCATTGGGATTGTCTTCACAGACATGGTGTGTGTGGGAGGTCACATCTGCTTATAACATGTCTGCCATTGGCTACTGACAGACATCCTAAGGACATCATTGTAAAGTATCGCTGCTAGCACATAGGGCCCCTGTGGACTGCAGCAGAGATATTGGCCAATATATGTGGAAATTCTGACACACTCTGTACAGTCCAGAGGTATACACATAAGCCCTTAGTGCAAAACATGTGTACCATGCCTGACAATATGGATGTAGACAGCCATGTAGATGGGTATAGCACATAACGACTGGTATACATTTGCCACCATGGGTTATGCTTTCACACACCCCTGTCTGGCCTAACACATAATGACTGCTGGTACAGGGGTACCATGGTCTCATACTACCAACTAGATATTGACATACATCTGTACAGCATCCCACTGCTCTGTCTGACATACATGACTTTTAAGGGAGGCCCAGCAGTAGTACATCTGGCAAGTATCTGCACATGACATTTCACTGGGTAAGTACACTAAGCTGCTAGGCATGTAACATTGCACTGTGCAGGCTATAAGCAGACTGGCTCAACACTGGCCTACATCTCCTATGGGGGAATGCACATGTACCTGCATATATAGCATGCTCTGCAGGCATGTCACAGCACAGGGTAAGATACACCTGTGTGAAATTGCATAACCACAACCAATGTGAATACAGCCACAGCCACATATCGTAAACTAGCATAATATTACAGTATATGGACTATCTGTTCTACACCATCCTCATATGTGTCACTCACAGACTGACCCAACATATACTGGGCTGCTACACAGTGTGGTCTGATGGCTGTCTGTGGTATGGGACATGTGTGTGTATGGCCCTAAAAATATGTATGCCAATATGGTACCATACAGTGGAGCAGTATGTAACATCAGATAGGAGGGGAACTAGAACAATGACATCTACCACAGTCTGTACACAGGCTAAAGTACATATTAACAATACACACACTGTCAACATTCACCATAAGTACACAGACCACAGAACTGTAAAAACATCCACAGAATGTCCAGGTTATGTCATGAAATATAACCCCTACTGTACATAACATGTGTAGCAGTCTGATATATCACTGGCTTGTTATCAGATATGATGACACTAATTCTGGTGTACAGCACATATGCACCACTTTATGCACGACATATGTGCAAAGGTTGACAGAAGTATGGCTGGAAGCACATACATAGGGCCAATATTGACATGTTGCTGTGATAACCTCATACATTTACTGTTCTAACAGAGTTTGTTGCAACATATGTCCTATGAGGGATATGAAGTCAGTAACTGTCACAGCTTTCACCATCTACAGACTGCAATTCTCACACTACCTTCTGCAGTCCACAGATAGATGGTCCATGGGTAACACATGAAACCAAAGGCACAACACACTGCCCTATCTGCAGATGACCCTGCAGATGGGGATTCCTCATAAATATGGAACTGACATGGCAGGTATTGAGACATGTATGACAGCCATATCCACACACACACTGTTAAACCAACATTACTTCAAATGCAGTATAGCAGCACTTACAGTCTATAGTCAAGTCAGGCACAGCCCCCTCCTGTTTGTTGCCCTGTCTCTACAGTGTATGTTGTTAGAGGTAAATCCCCAATCCATATGAGATGCTGTTTGCCAAACAACATATCTAGTTCCTGCTCACAGTGAATGAAAAGGGCCAACACCACCATGATGTTCCTAGATATTGGAGTGCATTTCCATACAATTGGCTATGGGAATGTTACCACAGCTGTTCCACATGCAATCAGCTAGGGGAGGGCTGCAATTCATGCAGGGACCATCAGCTGATCATGAGCATCGCTTAAAATACACATGCTGCTGCCTAAGCAAAGCAAGTGTAGGTCTCCACATCCACCAGAGAGGGAGTGGGAGAGGCAGACAGAGGCAAAGACATGTCAGGGAGGGGTGGGAGAGTAAAACTGAAGCATGCTTGTGTCATACACCTACCAGCACAGGGTATCAAACCCCTGACGACTATGTAGTGCTATCACAGTTCTAGGCAGTTATTGAATGCGCCACATGGGGTACTTGTTGTGGAGCACTCAGAACATATATGTGATGGTGAGTGACATCTGCAACAGGGATACGGTAGCCTTACGGTAGGTGACGTACATGTGCCTGTCCGCATGAACAGGTGCCAGTGTCAACACAGCCACGCTCTCACAGAGACACACACACATTGACACAATTGGCAGGGCCAGGAGTACAACTCATCAATAGTGGGATTGCCATAACACATCACTGTGTAGGTATCACATGCACCACACGGGTCATACTGAGGTTGTATGGGCAAAGGTTATGAGGAGGTGTCTGACATCAGACAGCATGCTTCAGTATGCCCATGGGGTTGTAGTGCATGTGAATGTGAACATACGCACCATACAGCACAGACACAAACACAGAGGGTGCTAGTACTGACATGCATGGCTGCATGTCTGCACAGGTGTGTGGTGGCCGATTGTGCCAACAGGCTACACAAGGGTAGGCGATGGGTATACCTTGGCATCTAGCTACATGACAATGGCCTGCATTGTGGCCCAGGGCTGTAGTTTCTACATTTGCCCACACAGGTGGGTATTGTATCCCTCATCCAGTCACCTGGGTGACTATTGTGTGTGGCCAGTGCTGTGCATCGCTTGCCATGTATGTGTTCCTTAGTCCATGACATGGATGGTGTCTCAGATGTGCACACCTCCCACATGCATGTATAGAGACATGCAGAACTGTACCTGGGGGTGTCTGGCCCATGTTGTGAACACAGATTATCATCAGATGTGCCAGTCTTGCCCACCTGTGGCGGGAACTGGTAATGGGCAGCAGGTTTACCCTGCACCTACATTGATAGCATGCTAACAGCATTCCCTGGTGTCAGTGGCATCTGCCCATACAGGGCATGTTGTCAGGCATGGTATGTCCATTGCGGGTCACATGTGATGGCACCACAGGTGGTGCAAGTGTCCATTGGGGAACATGGGGGAGGTGCACTGTCTGCATGTACTTGCATACTGGACAGATGGACAGGTGACATGCCCTCTGTAGCCCACTGTTATCACTATCAGTGGCCAATATGCAGTGTACTACCCACATATTGGCTGTTGCCTAGGCATGTGTGTGTGTATGAGATATGGGTTGAGAGTGTACTCTGGGTAATACTGGGGTTGCTAACTGTGATTGCCTGGCCTTGAGGTCACATGTATGGGTATGGTTTTGCACCACAGCCTCTCAGCTATTTCACATCTGTTATCCCTGTACGGTGGACATTGTGATATATAGTAGAGCCACCATATAAGAAATATGCAAAACTGGTTCCACATTGGCCACAGGTGTCACACACTCAGAACCACCTCTACACAGGATATGGGTTACAATCACACACACACACACACACACACACACACACACACACACACATGCCTGTCATGTGTGGGAGTAGAACCCCTACCTAATTAGTTTATTACACTACAGTACTACGCAGTTATAGTATGTGCCACAGACATTACTGGAGTACTCCTTCCCCAAAGGTGTATTTCACAATGAATGACAACAGCAGGATTGCCAAAGTAGGGCATTTGAAATGTGCTGCGAGTGACTAGCCTAAAATGCTTTGCTCCCTACACAGACAGTGACACACACACAAAACATCCACAACCAACATATGTGGGTATAGAACCCCTGACAGAGGTCTATATCACACTAAAGCATGGAACTGTTATAGGACGCACCACATACATTACTATAGAAGTCTTTCCCCAAAGGTGTATTACACAATGAATGACATCAGCAGGATTGCCAAAGTAGGGCATTTGAAATGTACTGCAAGTGACTAGCTTAAAATGCGTTGTTCCGTACACAGACAGTGACACACACACAAAACATCGACTACCGACATGTGTGGGTACAGAACCCCTAACAGAGATCTATATCATACTACAGCATGGAGCTATTATAGGACGCACCATGGACATTACTATAGAACTCCTTCCCCAAAGGTGTATTACACAATGAATGACATCAGCAGGATTGCCAAAGTAGGGCATTTGAAATGTACTGCGAGTGACTAGCCTAAAATGCATTGCTCCCTACACAGACAGTGACACACACACAAAACATCCACAACCAACATGGTGTGGGTATAGAACCCCTGACAAAGGTCTACATCATACCATAGCATAGAGCTGTTATAGGATGCACCATGGACATTACTATAGAACGCCTTCCCCAAAGGTGTATTACACAATGAATGACATCAGCAGGATTGCCAAAGTAGGGCATGTGAAATATATAGAGTGTGACTAGCCTATACAGACACACACACACACAGTTGCCACGTCTGGGGTTAGAACTCCTATCTACTTACTTTATCACACTACACAGTTCCTAGACATGCTACAGAGATTACTGGGCTACAACCTTGCCAAAGTTGAGTATATGAATTGTAAGGAGTGTGAGTACTCTAAAAAATATTGCTTTCTATACAGACAGGGTCAGACAGACACACACTTGCCAGGTCCGGGATTAGAACACCTACCTAATTACTTTATCATACTACAGTAGTACGCAGTTACAGGACGTGCTACAGAGATCACTGGGTGACAATGTTCCCAGAGGTGAGTTTTTAGGTGGGTGACATCAGCAACCTTGCCAAAGTTGTGTATATGAATTGTAAGGAGCGCGAGTACCCTAAAAAGCATTGTTCTCTACACAGACACACACACACAGTTGCCATGTCTGGGGTTAGAACTCCTATCTACTTACTTTATCACACTACACAGTTACCAGACACGCTACAGAGATTACTGGGCTATAACCTTCCCAGAGGTGTATTTCTAGGTGGGTGACATCAGCAGCCTTGCTAAAGTTAAGTATATGAATTGTAAGGAGTGTGAGTACCCTAAAAAGCATTGCTCTCTACACAGTCAGACACGCACACAAAGACACACACACTCTCGCCAAGTCTGGGGTTAGAACTCCTATCTAACTAGTTTATCACACTACAGCAGTACGCAGTTATGGGACACACCATGGAGATTATTGGGCTACAACTCTCCTAAAGGTGTATTTCACATTGGATGACCTCAGCAGGCTTGTCATAGTATGGCTATGGGGAGGGTGGTGTGTGCATGGGCCATAACCCATTCATCTAGAGGTTGACATGCCAAATGTGGGCACACATGGGGTCTAATGTCACAGGTACATGAATACAGCTGCTAGATGATTACTTACTTGTACAGTCATGTTGCACAGCTGGCACGTGCACCACATAGACTGTAATGCTGACAGATACTGGTGGCTAGTATCTGCAGTGAGTGACATCTGTAAATCATGTGTATGGGGCCCTTTGGCTGTGTGCTGGGTGGGACAGGCCTGGATGGCTCCTTGTCACAGTCACCCCCTTCCACACATCTATGTACATCTACATTTGGCTTATTATAGTGTGTTGTCCTGACATATATGTCTGTATTCCTATCCACTGTGTGTGCAAGCCATGAGTGGTGCATACTGACGAGTGTCTGCACTAACAACTGCAACTGTCAGATATGTCTGTTCTACTGGTGTTTGCAGTCATGGCCTTCATGTGTTTAAGTGTGTGAGCATGCCCAGTATGACCTTTCAGTATGTTGTTGCCTGACATTGCCTTCATTTCTCCAAGAGTGTGAGCATGCCCAGTAAGCCCTTTCAGTATGTTGTTGCCTGACATTGCCTTCATTTCTCTAAGCGTTTGAGCATGCCCAGTATGACCTTTCAGTATGTTGTTGACTGACATTGCCTTCACTGACATTGTCTTCATTTCTCTAAGCGTTTGAGCATGCCCAGTATGGCCTTTCAGCATGTTGGTGACTGACATTGCCTTCATTTTTCTAAGTGTGTGAGCATGCCCTGTATGGCTTCTGTATTGAATGTGTGGATTGTGCCCACGTAGTTTGTGCTGCAGTGCTGACCTTTGTGTTGTACACTGACAGGTAGCATGCTGCCTCTGCAGGGTATCCATCGATCATTTGGCATTGACTGTTACTACATTTCTACATAGCAGTGGGGGGCACAACTGACTGTTTCTACATTTCTACACAGGGTTGGGGGGGCACACCTGACTATTTCTACATTTCTAAACAGGGTTGGGGGGGGCACACCTGACTGTTATTACATTACTATGTAGGATGTGGGGGGCACACGTGACACTTGTACACATTTGCTATGACTATACTGGTATGTCAGGTACTCCATTTCATTCTGTATTGCTAACTATCATGCTGACTAGAGGCATGCCAGTGTACTACACATTGTGGCTTTGGTTGCCCTGCATATTATTGTCTGACTTCCTACGCTTCAGAACTAACATCCCACTGCCTGCCCTGCTGTGGTCTGTCTGTGTAGGCCTGGGGGGGAGGCTAACCATAGCCATACTTCTGGGGCCATGGCACAGGCTCTGTTTGGGTTTGTCTACACCTGTCCTGCTGGCTGAGACTGTTGTTGGGTATGTGAGCCATCATGACTGGCATGTGTGGGTCATATGGACACACATGTCACTCAGAACAGTTCCTGCAGTTGGTTTTGTCACCCTGTGCAGTACTGGCTACTATGGTGACTCCAGTAGGTGGTACAGATGTCATGGTGCCACTATGGATGTCTACTGTCTGCTGCCATAACATTCAGCCACCCAATTCCCTTGCATACTCACATCCATACCATAGCTACAGGTAACAACACATTCTACTCCATTTGGCAATTGGTAGATTGATTGACTTACCTTGAGGGTATGCCAGACTTGTGAATGGTGCTGGAGGGCTGCCTATGTCGGATGCACATAGTACACTCCCTATACATGGTTGAGCACAGGTAGTGCAATGTTTGGCATCCCTTTTACTTTATGTGTGAGTCAGAGAGTGGTGTCATTCCCTGGGTCCATACTGTGTCAGTGCATGTGCTATGAATTGTCTCTTTGCCAAGGCCAGAGCATACTGGGCATGCCTCCTTCTGCCTAATGGAGCGGGCTCAGGTTGTTCCTCCTCTGGGTCACTCTTTGCCTGTGCAGGCCTTGGCATTGGTGGGGGGCTGTGTGGCCCTGCCCCATGCTGTTCCTGCTGCAGCTGCAGGATCATATTGTGTATCATAGCACATACCATAACAATTTGGGTACATGTAGCTGGTGAATACTGCAAGGCTCCACCAGATGTGTCCAGACACTGAAACCGTGACCTGAGCATCCCAAACACATGCTCTATTATATGTCTGGCCTATGCGTGTGCCTCATTATGGGGTTGTTGTTCAGGTGTGTGTGCATTTCTGATGGGTGACATCAGCTGCGGCTCCAGTGTGTACCCAGCATCCCCCACTAGGTGACCATAGGGGATGTCCCCACTGGCAAATCTCTGGTACAGCTGTATCAGATGCCATATGTGGGAATTATCATACCTTCCATGGCAGCCAGCACACACATTCATTATAATGCCCTAGGCATCACATACGACCTAGCAATTGGTGGAGGGGATGCCCCTGTGGTTGATGTAGGCCCTACCCTGCTCACTGGGTGGTGCTTTGAGGCATATGTGCATGCAGTCTATAGCACTCACTACCCCAGGGTAGTCTTCTATTTGGTGGAAGAGACGCATATTGCTAGTCAACACCTCACAGGTGTTGAGAAAATATATGTGGTCACTGGCATGTGCTGACATGGCATCCAGGAACTGGTGGAATACTCTGGATGCCGATGCCTGTGAGATCCCCATGATATCCCCAGTTGTGCTTTGGGAGGTACCTGTGGCTAGTATACCTAGGCCTACACATACCTTAGTATCCACTGGGATGGGTTCCCTTCGGTCAGTTTGGTGTGTCAAGTGTGGCTGGCACAGCTCAACAATTTGCTGTAGGATGTCTCTGTCCACCCTATAGTGCTCCACTATCTCCAGCTCATGTAGCCCCTGGTAGGTTACCCTGGGTCTGTACACTCTTCTCTATCTCCTCACTGTGGGTTGTTCGGCAGCATTCACATCCTCACCAGCTTCAGCCTCTTGCACATGTTGTTCTATGTTGCCTGCTGCAGCCCTTCTCATTTTGTAGATTTGTTTGTTAAAATATACCTGCTTGTAGACACCAGTGGTGTAGAGTGTGAGAAAAACCAGATGGGAAGGTGCTTGCTTAGTTTATAGTAGTGTTCTGGGCTGGGCTAGTCTGTGCCTGTGTAATTGGCTGATTCTGATACATTTCACCTGCCAGCTACACTAGTTCTCCTTGAATACCTTCCTACTGCTGTTTTCCCTTCTCATTGCCTCCCTGTTTAAGCCCTTGTGTGCACCGCACAAACAGAGTGCACACTGCTGCTATTTCCAGGTTTCATTTCCTTTTTCTTGCTTTAAAACCCAGTGTGCAGTGCCCACACCCGCTTACGCATTATAACGAGTGCTAGGCAGGTTGAATCACAACCCCTAGCTTAGCTGTGCTAAGCTAGGAGCAAACCTGAGCCACAGGGCTCCAATCTGCTTACAGTATGCCTGACACACACCCCCATGATGTCATCTACCTCCTAGGCTTACACATAGCTATTCATACTCTTACACTATTGGGACGTGACTCACATGCTGGGGAAAACTGGGATTCACTAACCTTCCCCTCATTTGCATAGGATTGCCTGCTAATGCATAGTTACATGTGTCACACTGAGCCTCCCCCCTTAGCAACCACTACTCACTGGGCATGTTGTCTTCTGCATGCCATTGACTTGCATGACAGAATAGTGATTTTAGTTAGAATGCTTATTTTAGGTTTATTTTGTTATTTTCCCCCCGATCCCATTTGCGCGCCGCTGCCCTATGCTTAAACAGCCGAGATCGGCTAAAAAATAATAAAGTTGATTTTTTTTTTATTTTTTGTATTGTTTGCAATTCCAATGGCCTTATACTTGGCCATTGGCATGTTTCCTCAATGATATGCAGCCTTTATTTGAAGCTGTCATATCTCCGTTTTGGATTTTGCAGAAATGTACTGGGTTACTAACCGAGTACATTTCTGCAGATAGCACTAGTCTTGCACGGACTGTTGCAAGCTTCCTAGATTGCAAAATCATCTCATTTGCATGGATTTCACCTGCAAATGGGGTGATTTGCATACCAGGGCTTAGTCAGTGCAAGATTAGAGCAGGAGCGCTTGTGCATGCCCCTGCAGGCTGTTCCTGGATCGCACAGCAGACATATTGCCTGCGTGGGATCCTGCACCAATCTTGCACTCCGTGCAAGCTTTTGAAAATCCGGGGGAAAGTGTAAAGACTTATCTTCTTTGTCGATGATTTAAAACTGTATAGCTCATCAGATGAGGAACTGAAAGCACAACTGCAAGTTGTCAAAACTTTTTTCAGATGATATAAGAATGTCATTTGGTCTTGATAAATGTGCAAAAGCAACCTCTAAAGCAGGAAAACTGCAGCACCAAGAAAATATCAGTTTGGAACAAGAGTGTGATATAAAAGAACTTGAACAAGCGGGAATATATAAATATTTGGAAATTGATGAACTTAGCAAGGAGTACTTTAGAAGATTTAAATTAATCCTGAAAACAGCACTGACATCTAGGAACAAAATAAATCCAAGCTATAAACCAATTTGCTCTTCCTGTCTTAACTTACAGTTTCGGAGTGACTGACTGGCCCCAAAACATGTTGGTGCCCACACCCGCTTACGCATTATAACGAGTGCTAGGCAGGTTGAATCACAACCCCTAGCTTAGCTGTGCTAAGCTAGGAGCAAACCTGAGCCACAGGGCTCCAATCTGCTTACAGTATGCCTGACGCACACCCCCATGATGTCATCTACCTCCTAGGCTTACACATAGCTATTCATACTCTTACACTATTGGGACGTGACTCACATGCTGGGGAAAACTGGGATTCACTAACCTTCCCCTCATTTGCATAGGATTGCCTGCTAATGCATAGTTACATGTGTCACACTGAGCCTCCCCCCTTAGCAACCACTACTCACTGGGCATGTTGTCTTCTGCATGCCATTGACTTGCATGACAGAATAGTGATTTTAGTTAGAATGCTTATTTTAGGTTTATTTTGTTATTTTCCCCCCGATCCCATTTGCGCGCCGCTGCCCTATGCTTAAACAGCCGAGATCGGCTAAAAAATAATAAAGTTGATTTTTTTTTATTTTTTGTATTGTTTGCAATGCCAATGGCCTTATACTTGGCCACTGGCATGTTTCCTCAATGATATGCAGCCTTTATTTGAAGCTGTCATAGCTCCGTTTTGGATTTTGCAGAAATGTACTGGGTTACTAACCGAGTACATTTCTGCAGATAGCACTAGTCTTGCACAGACTGTTGCAAGCTTCCTAGATTGCAAAATCATCTCATTTGCATGGATTTCACCTGCAAATGGGGTGATTTGCATACCAGGGCTTAGTCAGTGCAAGATTAGAGCAGGAGCGCTTGTGCATGCCCCTGCAGGCTGTTCCTGGATCGCACAGCAGACATATTGCCTGCGTGGGATCCTGCACCAATCTTGCACTCCGTGCAAGCTTTTGAAAATCCGGGGGAAAATGTAAAGACTTATCTTCTTTGTCGATGATTTAAAACTGTATAGCTCATCAGATGAGGAACTGAAAGCACAACTGCAAGTTGTCAAAACTTTTTTCAGATGATATAAGAATGTCATTTGGTCTTGATAAATGTGCAAAAGCAACCTCTAAAGCAGGAAAACTGCAGCACCAAGAAAATATCAGTTTGGAACAAGAGTGTGATATAAAAGAACTTGAACAAGCGGGAATATATAAATATTTGGAAATTGATGAACTTAGCAAGGAGTACTTTAGAAGATTTAAATTAATCCTGAAAACAGCACTGACATCTAGGAACAAAATAAATCCAAGCTATAAACCAATTTGCTCTTCCTGTCTTAACTTACAGTTTCGGAGTGACTGACTGGCCCCAAAACATGTTGGATAGATTAGATAGGAAAAACAAGAAGGATGCCTCATGCTCACCAAAAGATTTATAAAAAATCATTCATTGCAAACCAAGATTATATATTCCCCATTCCAAAGAAGGGATGGGCCTCCTTGAAACTGATTACATGTACAGATTTGCAATTGTGGGACTCAATACATATCTGCTGACCTCACAAGACCCAAATGTAGTAAAAGTTTTGAAACATGAGGAGAATAAATCTAAGATGACTTATCTGCTTAATCTATGCAGAAGCATATTGGTGTCAAGCAGGAATGGAAATCAAACCACAAGTGGATAAAAAATAGGCAGCAACTGAATGTGCCAAAAAAACAAAAGAAAGAATATAAGGTGAAGGACCAGATGAGAAGGCAAGAAATGTGGAAAATGCATAAATATAGTTGCAAGTATATAAAAAGAACCTCATGTTGATCAGGAATGAACTCAGGAATGGTTAAGGAGAGGCAAATTCAAATCAAGAGATGAATGGTTAATATTGGCGGCACAAGATAGTGGGCTACATACATGTTGGTTAACAAAGGTCATTGAACATGTGGGAGAAGCAGACAAATGTAGGTTTTGCAAAACAGAATTGGAAACAGTTGCACAGCTCATTGCTGGTTGTGACATACTAATGGCAGAAGGACTGTATACTGAAAGGCATAATAATGTGGTGAGACTGTTGCACTGGTGATTGTGCAAACATTATGGTACTGAAGTGACTGAAAAACCTGGAAACATGAGCCACAAAGCATCATAAAAAATGATGAAGTCTACATTACATGGGATCATCCATTACCAATAGTTCAAAAGATAGATGCTAGAAAACCGGATATAGTGGTCCAGGAAAAGAAGACAAAAGTAGCATTGATCATTGAAATCACCACACCCAGTGTCTACAGTGTCCTGCATTCAGAGAGACACAAAGTTATAAAATATCAGGATTTGCAAGCAGAAATGATAGCAATGTGGAAGAAAGATACACAGATAGTTCCAACAGTAGTAGGAGCAATGGGTCTTATAAAAAAGAGTCTACAATCATGCTACCAATACATATAACTCTGTACAAATTTCAAAAGGAGTCATTACTGGGCACGTTGCTGGTGTTGTGAAGAACACTTTTGGCTGATGTCAAAGAGTGAAACAATACTAATTTCATGAACTTTAATCGTACTTCAGTTAGGAATGGGGTACATTCCTGTCATGGTATTAGAAACCCGAAGAAATTATAAAAATACAAGAAATTTATGCTTTAGCAAATCATTAATGGCATATTCACTTCAGTAATCCATATTCAGCTTCAAATGAATAAAAAAAAAATTCTAAAAGAAAAGAAAAATCAAAACAAGTTACCCCAGAATTCAAAGAGAACTTACATCAATTTATGTGAGAAAAATCACACAAACAATATACAAATAAATGCTAAATTAAGTACAGTAAAGTTTTTGCTCTGACTGTACAAGTTCTGAAAATCAGACAAAAGTTGGAATTCCTATACAGTAACATCTGCTCACTATTGCACCTCTTTTTAACAGTAAAGATCAATAAATCACAAACCAAGGCAGGATTGTTTAAATAAGCTCTGGATTGTCCTCTCTGCAGTCTACGTGACTATGTCCCTTAGGATGGCTAGAGTTTGCTTGTCTAAAACCTATCCCTTTCTAACAACAAACAGTGAAAATTAAAGGTAAAACAACAAAATATAAACCAAAGTAAATCTTCCCATCTAGAAGCTATCCTTTCCTTCATACAGTGAAAAGGAGTGGTAAGAAATAAAATATAAATTCAAATACAACTTCTCTTAACCATGCAACTTCACAGTCAGTCACAAACCAAGACAGAATTATTTAGGTAGGTTCACCAATGGGACTAATCATGACACTATGCATACCCAACAAATGGCATCATGTCACTGTAAATAAACACCTTCAGGGAATCTGACATTGTGGATTAAATAAACACACACACACACACACACACACACACACACACACACACACACACACACACACACACACACACACACACACACACACACACACACACACACACACACACACACACACACACACACACACACACACACACAAAAACAGAAATATTCATGCTCATAAAATGCACACTGTCCCACATGTAAGCGCCCATATATTAGACGATACCTGCTGTATGTAGTCAGTCTGGTTACTGCAACTGCACACACCAAACAACAGCACCCCCTACCTTTACATAGTTCCTTTCACTGCACTCATCCTAATCTTTGAAAAAAGAACTTATGGTATTGTTGCATACCAACAATATGCACACATATAGACATGCACATATATTCTTACAAACTCACATGCATGTGGATGCACACACGCACATGCCACATATATATATATATATATATATATATATATATATATATATATATATATATATACCCCAAAAATGCACATGCACATATGGATCTACATGAAGATATACACAGAAACATGCACATACCACAACCACAGCATTTCACACAGCAACAAAAATATCTAGGTGTTACCTTAGCTGACACACTTTCATTCCATAGTCACATCCATTCTACCATATCTAAAGTTTATCCAACAAAATATGCTTGCGGGAATAAACATTCCATAGAACAATGATAATAACAAACAAGAGCAGATAAAGACAATGGAATAAACAAATGTGTACAGCAGGTAAGCGCTTTCACAACAGCTTCATCAGACCATAAGAACTCTTATGGTGTGATGAAGCTGTTGTGAAAACGCTTACTTGCTGTACACATTTGTTTTACCATTTATTAAATGATGTATTTTATGCCCCTTGGATCCTGTTTTATTCCATTGTCTTTATCTGCTCCTGTTAGATATCTAAAGTTTCACTTCAACTTTAAGGTGATTGTAAATTTTCCCACCTTCATATTCTGACAGTACAGCACTCTATTACTATAAATATCTTGCTCCATAAGTTGGAATACATAGTACCTATAACTCCTCCCCTTTCTGTCTACAATTTCTTAGCACTACAAGCTACTGAAAATAAAATTCTATGATTTATACATGTCATGTAATAAACCCAAACCAAGCATCACTGAACTATCATTCCCAGCTTAAAAATGGCTCCCTGTCTCTGGGAGAGCATTCTACGTGATAGACACTCTTAACATTCAAGCTACTAAATAATGGATATTACCCTCCTGTTAATAACCATTTACTAGTTAATACCTGATCCTACATTTTACATTCTCACTCTACTATCAAGTTAATAAGACCTAGTTTTACCTTATCTGTCTGTGCAAAATCATTCCTAAAATTAGTCCCTGGCTTCTGGAACAAAATTCTAAGTTAGTTTACTGAACAGCAAGATCTTACCATGTTTAAAAAACAATTAAAGGCACACTTGATTAATGACTACAAATACACATGCTTTCGTGACACTGGTTAAAATTTGCAATACAATAATACTTTCTTATTCATAATGTATGTATTTATTCTTTAACAATGTACAATCTGATCTGATCTAAACTTACTGTTTTGCCAAATGTATATATTTATCAACCCTTGTATACATGTATATATATTTGTTGTAAAGTATATTGCTTGTTTTCTATGTGAAAAATTGAATGTATACTCATTTTGTACTTAAGACTCTGTCCCTGTGGTCTGACACACAGCAATAGTGATACCACTCCATAAGGGTGGCCCTACTGATCCTGGGATTGACAAGTCTCATTTGCAAAACCATGCTATAACTGACCTAATAAACTATGATATCAAAAATCTCTTCAGGTTAGAGTCAGTCTAATGAATTTGATTAACTTCTTGGTGAGCGCAACACAGTCTCTTGAAAGTGATCATGCTGTCCTCAGCCTGACCAAGGCAGTAAGATTAATGATTAATGCATTAATAATAGACCCTTATGTGATAAGATAGAGTACAAATTGGTTAAAAGATAGAAGCCACACAGTACAAGTGGCAGGTGCCTCATAAGAGACTATGACAGTGACCAGTGGTATCAGTATTGAGACATCTCCTGTTCAGCATTTACATTACTGATCTCCTGACCAAGAACCCTGGCTAATGAATTCTGCAGAAAACTGCAAACTGGAAGTCATTATCAGCTCCCTCTCTGACACCGAAACCCTTCAGCAGGAGCTTACATTCATAAATACTTGGTGTACTAAAATGGGTTCAGATTAAATAAAAAAATGCTGTCATTTTTGGTACAGATCTCCTTCCTCTACATATAGCACAGATAATATCCCATATTAAAATAAGAATGTTGTTATGGACCTTCGAACTTTGGCTAATAATTATATCTCCTTTGATCATTATTTGGTGACAGTAGTCAGGAAGTCCATCTGCTTAGCACAAGTGATTGTTCGTGGAATATTATCCAGCTCTAAAGAGCCATGTTCCGTTATACTCAGCACCGATTAGGCTTGTTAGTGAGTACAATGTCTGCTTCGGGATGTACCTCGCTAAACATACCTCACTAAGCATATTAAACAACTAGAATGACCCCGTTGGGTCCGAACTAAGAAGTAAACTGGCATAAAAACCCTAACCAAGAAAGGCTGGAAGCACCGTACCTTGTCTTCTGTGCCATTAGAGACCCTGTGGTCCTGGATCTCTTATAACTCTACAAATCAAATAGCCCCACATAAACCAGAACCAGGGATCTAAATCTACACCAGCAGATAAATAAAACAGGACAGATAGAGATGAGCTTATCATATAGCACCCCACCTCCATGTGGAGAAGATTCCTGCAGCAAATTAAGCAATGTGATACATTATCTTCCTTCAGACAGGACCTGGATAATCGGATGGGTGTTCACAAATTCATCCTGGCTTGACTGGCCTAGCTTTTCCTGAAAAAAGAGGTACAGTCTAATGGTGGGTACGGGAAAGGTGTAAATGGTTGTAAGACTCAGATATCTTGTACTTCCCAAGATCTTATGTATTGTGTAGCCTCATGGCTCAGGTAGTGGCTGAAAAGGCTTACGTACCAACTCAAAACTCCTGGTTAGCAAACTATTAATAAATAAATAAATACATACATACATAATCACTCATGCACATACACACAGATACATAGACACACACTTGTTCATACTTGCAAAAATATACATCTGCATGTATATTTACATAGACATATTGAAGCATACATGCAGTTACATGTATGCAGATACACATATGCAAATAAGGGCATAACTAATTTAATTCTTCAATTCTTTGTTCTGTCTACAAGAAGAAACCTGTTGTCACAGTATGCACACAGTGTTATTTGCCCAAACTATGATATTTCTTAATGAAATAGTTGATTTTGTAGGACATTCCATATCTTCACCAAATAAAAATAACTTGCTTTAATTTTATTATCAAAATTTAGATTGTTTGTGGAAACTTGCTTGTTTCATTTGCTTTATATTATATTAAAGCAATAATGTGCTTCAATTATAGTATAACACCTTTCTCCAAAATTTAGAGGAAAGTTACAAAATATTTGTTTCTATTACTTACCGAGTTTGCAGCCATTTCACTTATTTTTTCTTAGGAAATTATTGCCCAACTGAACTGTCCTGTGGAAAGAGGTAAAGGTGGAACAAAAAAGTAGAACTAACACTAGAGGCCAACTTTTTACTGCTAAAAAATTCATCTGTGGAACAGACTGCCACCTAAAATAAGAAAAAAATGATTAAAGAAGCTTAAAAAGAAACTACGGTATACCTGCTGAGAAAGTCTCACTGCTGCTCTTATGATTAAAACAGCACACTTGTGTTAAGTCATTGTTTTTAAATGGTGAAAACTGCCTCATAGAAAATGCAATAGACAATTTCAGATGAAAAGTAAATATGAAAACCTGTATTTAAAGCACTGGCTTTTGGGAAGAGTATCTTTGGTGGGATTACTGTAGATGCAAAAGGATACCAATCAGTGAATTCACATATTTAAGTGAAGATATAGTAAACTGAATAGGACAGTTAATTACTTATAAGAAATTAACTTTGTTCCTGATAAACTATGCAACATATGCACTTTTGGTTTTTATAGAGAGGACCATTTTTTTTTGTAATCTAGGAGTTGCTTTAGGGTCTTTTTCATATATTGGCAGATGTACTAATTAATATTCCTGTATATTTGTTAATCTAGAAAATGTCTACATACCTGTTAGGGCCATTTCATTTCCACTCTTCTTTTTCTTAATTATTCTACCCCTCTTCTCCTTAATTCCTTTTACCTCTGTGCCCTACATCCTGTCATCTCTGCCTGATCTGGTCCCAAATTTGTAGACACTTCAGTCCTTCTCCCTTAACCCTAGTAGATATGTCTGTAGCTGAAGTGCTCACCCATAATAGAGCACCACCTTCCTACTACACAGCTGTAATCTTGTTGTTTTGTTTGTTTGTGTCTTTCGGCTTTTCCCGGTTAGGGGTCGCCACAGCGGAACTCCGGTCCGCTAATGATTGGTAGTTGAGTTTTACGTGCTGAGTTACCAGCCCTGACGCACAACCTTCATCGAAGGTACAGCTATAATCTTGTAGTTTATTAAGTGAAAATGTTGGCTACTGCAGTAGAGGTGAAGGAAATCCCTGTGTAACAAGTGACTACAGCCCACCTTGGATGGCTTGATAAATACTGTGGATACTCTGGACTTCCATCATATGAGTTTAGGATGGGCTGCTTGGATAATTGCTCATAGGTTGCTTTAGTTAATTATTATGCCTGCACTCTAATTATGTTAATTATGTTAGTTTCGGCATATGCCACTAAGAATAGAACTCTTCCTTTAGAGTTTCTTAAGCTGAATGATGAATATTCAGTTTTATTTATTTTAGCTATGTAATATTTTCCTGAATATTATGTTTATCCTCATAAATGTGAGTCTTTGAAGTTTTTCTTATTGGGTCTATATTATAAAAGAGTCTGCACAGTTGGACTACCTCTGTTAAAAAGTGTAATCAAAATTCATAAGCAAACAGTTAATAGAGCTTAAGTCTTATTACCTATCTCTTGCATGATCCAGCTCTTTCATTCATATGTTAAGTGGCTAAGTGCCTGATTTGTACCTGTAAAAGACTAAGTGGTTCCGTCAGTCTACATAGTTAGTAACTTTAAAAAGATATTACCGTTTCTGTAGCATTTTTACATTCATTTGTGCACAGATATAAACAAAAATTTGATTTAGGCATAGGATGATACTCATGCATGGGTAAGTCTGAACACCAGGGCTCTGGTAAGGCCTCACCTAAACTTGTAATTATCTAGCAGCAGCTGACTTTATACATCATCTATGTTGACTGAGCAACAGTCAATTAACCAATCCAGTGTCAGCTCACTAGGTATTATTCATCACATTCTGAGTGCTGCAGTTAGTCAAACTCCAAAACAGATGTAAGACCCTTAATGACTGAGTATATAAATCCTTTTGAAGTTCCATTAACTGCAGCATCACTTACTGTGATCATTGTATTAACAGTGATTGTTGACCAGCAATAAAACTGCTTTGCAACTTAAGCAATGAAATAAAATTTAGTAAAACAAAGAGATACCTCTCCCACCACTGTGGGCCATTACCACTACCTAATAATCTATGTTCTTTAAATCATAACTTCAGTTCAGAAATAAAGATCAATATGAATACATAGTCTGGATAGCTAAATGGTATGTACTTCTTTAAGAGCTGTTAACACATTTCCCATCATTCCATCATTAATAAAAAAAAAATCCTTCCATTGCACCCATTGCAGTCAGCTGTCTGTCTGCCATAACTTTCACCCTACAAAACAATACTGATATTAGGGGATCACAGTCCTCAGTATCAGCTGTCTACATTCAGAATACATGAATGCTACATACTACTGAGCCATGCATGGTACAAACAGTGACTGTTTCTAAAGTATAATAGCAAATGCACTTTTGGTACAAAATACATATTCAAGATGACCAAAAATAACTTCTGCTGCACCACACTTTTCACACCTGTGTTGGAGTTCTACAATAAATTGGAACACTGAGTGAAAAAATGAAAATGTACAGTTGCACAAGTTGAACTTAACATAACAGCAGATGTTCAATTGATCACTGCTGCAGTAGCTTTTGCTATATATGCTATCCTGCCAAGGATATATCAGCAGGCCAGCTGCCAAAGCTTCAATGCACCTTCCATGCATCCAAACTGTCAAGCAGCTCAAGTTGAACTGACTAAAAGACAAGTTTGAGCACAAAGCCCTTCAGAGCTTTTCTGCCAGCAGAAAGAGGGAGGTTGACCCCTGAAAGGACAAGGCTAGGAATAACAAAAAAATAAATGCCCACAACCTGGCATAAAAGCACACTAAAAAACAAGGGGAAGGGAGAGAAAGAGTGGCTACTGCAGCAGTGATCATTCGAACATCTACTGTTATGGTAAGCAATTCATATTAAGCACTGCTGCAGTAGCCTTAGCCATATGGGTAGATTACCACAGCTAACTATATTTGGGAGGTGGAAGGAGAAATGTGCAGGAACCCCTGGAGAATGGTTCTAGCAAAGCATGATCTAGACGTAGAGAATTTTTTCTTTGTGGGTTTACTTTTTCTCTCCTTTTCCAGGAAGTGTGGTCTCTCACACACAGTTTGATTTGATCCAACAACCTCTGCCTCCAGGATGCTAGGATTATAGGCATACATTATACACCCAGCAGAAGGAATCCAGTGTATAGTATTTTGTAAAAGTATGTAAAAAGAACCAAGTATCAGCTTCTGGAATACTTCTAAAATCCAACTCTTTCCAAAAAGCCACAGAAGAGGCCAAGGTCCTTGGAGAGTGGGCTTTGGCCCTGCCTGGAATAGATTTGTTGCTGTGAATATAACAAAAAGCAATAGCCTTAGACAACCGTTTGGAAATAGTCTGTTTTGACATTGGTTGTACTTTCTTCTTACCTTCAGAAGAAATGAACAATTGATCTGATGATCTGAAAGATTTAGTTCTGCCAACATAGTACATGAGTTGTCTGTGGACATCCTTGGTATGGAGTACCCTTTCTCTCTCATTTTTAGGTTCAGAAAAGAGAACTGGGAGATGGATAGTTTGGCTTAAAGTAAACTCGGATGTCACATTAGGCATAAAAGAAGGATTAGTTCTCAAAGAAACCTTGTCCTTGGGGAAAATGAGGCAAGGTTGGCTCACAATAAGAGCTTGCAACTCAGATTCACTTCTTGCAGAGGTCAGAGCAATCCATAAAACTGTTTTCCATGTTAAGAACCTCAAGTCAGCCAGATAAGCTGGGTCAAATGGAGCAAGTGTTAATTTCTCTAAGACAAAATTAAGATCGACAGCCAAGGGAGGAAAAGCCACAAGAGCACTGGTTTAATGTCTGCTTTCATTCCAAACATAAAGCAGGAATTTCAACAGATTAAACATTCACTCACCATTTTCTCTTTTATAAACTTGTCCACTGCCACCATGTGACCAAAAAGTTAATTATATGGTTGCACAAATATTTCCTTTCAGATAATACAACACATAAATACATTATAGCCAAATTTTAAAAATTCATTTAAAATGTTAAATTATCTGAATCAAAAAGAACAACTCTAATGCCTCCTCCACAGTGAAACAAATACTAACGGCAAACAAACACTGTGCTAGGAAACACTCCGGAGACTACTAAAAACAAAAAACAAATTTAATACCAATTCTCTTTAGCGCTTTCAACCTCAAAACATAGGTCTTCATCAGAATAAAATCTTATAATCATACACTCACTTATATCTCTTAAAACATTAATTGACCAACCAATCAACTTTGAAACATCATTAAACGATTTCCTATTATATGATCAAAGATGCATTCTTTCAAATGCATCTTGATCGAACTTGAAAGCACGAAACAGCAAAATACCGAAACACCATATAAGCAAATTATTTCCCTGGGATTTATGTAATGTTTTAAAGTATTTTTTTTTCTTTTTTGGCACAGCGATTTATTTTCCCTGGGAAAAAATCACTGCTCTAAGTGTTCGGGATTATAAGCTTTTGCTTACATGGGGTCGATAAATCAGCGTTCACTTTTTTAAGCGTTCGCTGATTTAATATAGACCTGATTAAACAATCTAAAAAAATGTGCTGTCTTCAAGGTGTCAATTTAAAATGCAACTTTTTTTTTAGAAAATAACTCTTTAAAAATACTATACAAAATAAACATGTACTAAACCCTAACCATCACAAAATATAAAATGTACAGCTCAGATGGCTTAGTGGTAACTTGCTATGGTATGCAGGGTCCTGGGTTCGAGACTTGCAAGGGCTAATTATTTGGGGGCAGGAGGTTGGCCTAATGGTTAAGGTATTTGCCTTACAGACACAAGGTGCAGGGTTTGATTTTCACAAGAGATACTTGGCTAGGCTTAAAATGGCCCACACAGGCAGATAGCCTAGTACTAATCTATGAACCTACTTAATTCACTTACATTTGTCATAATAAATCTTTCTTTGCAACACTACTTTATAATTTGCAGTGCTATTCAAACCTAGCTTATTGTAAGCTTTAAGTACCAATTGCCATTTATATTTGCTAAAATCTAATTCCCCCTCTCTATCCCCGTTAAATTCACTCCATACATGATCTATCACAGTGAAATAAAATTTCTTAACTTTGTCACATTTTGCTGCATGTTTGGCCAACGCAGTCAAAATTCTTAACTTTAATAGCATAAGTGTGCTCATATATTCTTTTTCTTAATTGCCTATTTACTTTTCCTATATAAAATATGTCACATGATGAGCACTTGGCCAAATAAACTACAAAAGTGGACCCACAGCTAAAAGAACCAGGTACTTGCCATATCTTATTATTCCCATAGACCTCAAAATATGGTCCCTCTGCAATATACCTACACTGTAACAATTTTGACATTTGAAATACCTACTGTGCTAGTACAGGTCCTGTTGTCTACATTCTCTAATAACTTCTTGAAATTATTTCCTTTTTTATTTATTAAAACAGAGGTTGCTACCACCACTTGCAAAATGTCACTATTGCCCTCCAAAATTCTCCAGTTGTTTTAATAATGGTCTTAATAGCAACGCTGTCTATGGTGTAAAGTAAGGGCATACACAGGGACCAGCTTTGCTCTTTGTTACTAAATATTCTCATGTTGTTCTCCATCCCATTTACTTCATCCTGCATAATGTTTGTAATAACTATTGATTAGTAACCACTATGTTTAAACCTGTCATGTAATTTCCCTAATAAACAGTGTCATCAGTGGTTAACCTCTTTAACCTAACCATTTGCCCTCTAACAATGTTATGTTTAACATAAGTAGTGCATACTTGAATAATGCAATAAAGCATTACTAGATACATTTTTATAACTAATAACAGAACCTAGCTTTAAGTTGGCAACATCTTTTTTTTATCTCCAAGTCTTTCCAAGTGATTTTATTCTGATGAAGACCTATAAGCGCTAAATAGTATTGGTATTAAATTTGTTTTTTTGTTTTTAAGTAGTCTCCAGAGTGTTTCCTAGCACAGTGTTTGTTTGCCTATGTTAAATTATCTTCACATCAGAAATACATGTTTTTGTATTAAAAAAGTAATAAAAAGTAGTAAAAATCATAACTTAGCCCGTTTAAGTGTTAACAGGCTATTTATTGATCTCTTATCATTTATGCCTGTGGGGTTAGAGGCACTCAGTTAAATCTGCCAATAAAGTTTCCTGGCTTCAAGTCTGGCATACCAATGATCCCCCTCTTAAATCTGGGACTATTTATATTGTGCACAATCCTCAGAATGCTTTCACAAGGTGTTGGTCAAATCACCTTTTTTTACAGCATATAGATGTTGATAAATTATTTTTCTCAACGTTTGCTCAGTCTTACCCACATAAAAACAAGGGCAAGAGAAGCACTGGGCCAAATATATATTCCCCCTTTGACACTACAATCAAAATGACCACTGGAGGCAATACTAGGTAGATATCCTGCCACATTAATATTTTCCATCTCCAAAAAACACTTACTCTGGTTTCAGGAGCCACATCTGTACATATACCTATTGACAATTTCCTTAACATTTTTGTTAATCTCAAACAAGACTTTTAATTTTTTTCCTTTCTTATAAGTTAACATTGGCACATTGACAAGTTTACCAGTTATCCCATAGGTACCAAACCCAAAGGACCAATTCCTTGTAAAAATCTCCTTAACATCCACGTTTCTACTATTATATTCCAACACTGTGGTTCTAGAAAAATCTCTTTCATCCTTCCTGTGACTGTGTAAGTTAGATGGAGTTCTAATCAAGCATGGATACTTTGTAAGCCTAATACACTCAGCGCCTCTGTCACAACTATCAAAAAAGCCTGTGGATACCCCCATCTAAAAACATTGTTTTTAAAAATTCACACTTTTCTAGAAACCTGTACTCTTCAGAGACCAACATGAACAATCCTACCAGTCGCCCTTTCACAATGTTTTTATTATACCGATAGGGGTGAGAGCTGTTAAAAATAAAGCAAACTGTTTGAATAAGTTGCCTTACTGTAAACAGAGGATTGGAAGGAATCCACAGCATAATTCTTTTATAACAACACATTCAAAAAGTTCATCTTGTCTTTATCCATCTCACTGTTAACACTTAAAAGGGCTAAATTATGATTTTTTTTTACTAGTTTTTATTATTTTTTATATAAAACATGAAATATTTGTGCATTCATGTAATTAACTTCTTGGTCACGTACTGGAAGTGGACAAGTTTATAAAAGAGGAAATGGTGAGTGAGTGGTTAATCTGGTGAAGTTCCTTTTTTATGTTTGGAATGAAAGTGCTCATTAAACCAGTGTTCTTGGGGCTTTACCTCCATTGGCTGGTGATTTTTATATGCTTGTTACTTTTCTGTTTCCATGTTTAGACACATATTTAGTACAAAATTAAGATCCCAAGGAGGTACCACCAGTTTACTTAGAGGCATCTTATGCAATACACATTTCAGAAACATTTTAACATGCAACTGCCTTAAAAGAGGAGGATCCATGGGCAGACATGCTGAAATGAATGATAAATGAACCTTGATTCAGGAATAAGAAAAGCCATAGGATAGTAACTCACACAAATATTGTAAAACCAGAGAGCAACTATCTCTGAATGGGTGCTAGTTATGTTGTTTGCCCCGCTGGAAAAACTTTTCAATTTGTTAATATATGATTTACTAGTAGCAGGCTTTCTTGCTTCCATTACTACCTGTTAGACATCCTCAAAAAACTTAAAACCCTATCATCCAGGCAGTCATTAAAGATTAATCTTTGTGGTAACTGCCCCTGGCCATTTCCAAAAGAAGGGGGGACCATGGTTGCCTGGGCCAGATTGGAGTCACTACAATGATCTTGGAGGATTCCTTCTGAAGCTTTAGAAGTACCCTGGATATTAATGGAAAAGGTGGAAAGGCATACAGGAATATTCATGTCCAAACAAACGAAAAGACATCTGTCTTCCAGGCCTTCTTGCATGGAGCCCTGAACAGAATTTTGCCAGTTGATTATTCAGAGAGGAGGCAAAGAGGTCTACTTAAGGAACTCCCCAGAGATGGCTCAAATAATGGAAGAACCATATATCTAGTTTCCATTCATAAGGGTCTGGCTTGGTCCTGCTCAGTTTACCTGTCACACAATTTTGCTCTGAGGAATGTAGGATACCTGTAGAGTGAGATTATGCTATGAAGCTATATCCCAAGCTAACATGGCTAGTCTGCAAAGGGGTAAAACATGGTTCCCCCTTGCTTGTTGATGTACCACATCACTGTGGTACTGTCTCTAACCATTTGAAGAGATCCTGGGAATCATAAGTTCATAGGCTGGTACTAGGCTATCAGCCCAAGGGCCTACGTAAGCCTAGCCAGCAAGGTACCATAGCTTACGCCACCCAAGAACGTTATTTTTCTGTGCCACTATCCAGCAGAGACACAGAAGTGATCCCCGAGGTGTAATTCCTATTTCCCATCCACTCATCAATGATGGTTCAGAGAGATGAGTGCCTTGATCAGAAAAAGCATCTCCTTGATATTCATGTGCTTGCATCTGTACTTGGTGCCCACGCGTCTGCACTTTCATCTCTCCTGAAACTGCTCCCCAAACACAGTCTGAAGCATCTGTGGTGATTGACTGCTTTGGGGCAGGGAGGGAGAAAGGAAAACCTTGACTTAAGGATATATGTTGTCTCCACCAATTCATTTCTCTTCTGACAACCCCCCAGTACTAGGATCTGAAAAGATAAAGGGTGTTGATCCCAGATATTTCAGATACCACTGTATCTTTCTCATGTGGAATATTGTCAGGGGTATCATGAGAATCATAGATTCCATGAGACCCAAAATCCTGAGTTAGTCCCTCACAGTGACCAACGTCTGGATCTAAAACCTTGAAAATAGATGTAAATAAAGATTTATTTTTCCTGTGGAAGAAAAGCTCTTTGAACTGACGTGTCTAGTTGATGTCCCAGGAACACAATCCTGTGTGAGGGAGTCAGAAAAGACTTTTGAACATTCTCTTGGAATCCCAGTTTGTGCAGGAGACTCTGCAAAAATAAGCAAGTCATCTAAATATGGAAAAATGCGGATACCCTGTAGTTTGTAATGAGCTATAACTGGAGGTAGACACTTTGTGAACACTCTTGGTGCAGTGAATAGTCCAAAGGGAAAGGCAGAGAACTGATAATGTGATCCAAACACACAAAACCTTAAGAAACACCGGAAGTCTGGATGAATGGGAATGTGATGATAAACATCTTTTAAGTCTGGAATTACCAGGAAACTTGAAAGAGTAAGAAGAAGTAATAGGTTGTGAAGTGACATCATTTTGAATTTGGGCACGATCACAAACAGGTTTAGGAAAGAATGATCCAGAACTGGTCTCCAAGCATTTTCTTTCTTTTGGACTAGGTACATCCTTGAATAAAACCCCTTCCCCCACCTGGGTAGGAGGAAATGGTTTTATCACTCCTTGGTACAGCATGTGATGAAGAACAGGTAGAGACAAAATAATCTGATCTGCAGGATGAGGAATGATACCCTAGAAAGGAGGAATCTCCTCCCACTGCCATCTGTAACTCTGATGAATGATTTTCAGAACCCATTTGTCTGAAACAGTCTTACCAAAGACAGAAATGGAGATCCAGACTTTCTGGAAGAAAAAAAGGACCAGGGTGGAGGGGATCACAATGTCTTTTGAATAGTCATTCAGACTTGGAGTGCTCATGGTTTGTGGAGGTTTGATACTTCTTTTTGGAACCTCCTTGCCACTTCTTCTTAGTCTGTTTACCTGAATTATGTTAAGACTGTTTATTCTGTTTTTTTGCCAAAACTGGATGAAAAGAATGAAAATTCCTTGGACAATTTGGAAAAGGAGGACTGAAAAATCTTAAGAGACTCCCTGCATCAGCTTGCCACTTTCATCCCACTTTTTGATCAGAAGGGCCAGGCACTAAATCTCTATCCAAGGAGGAATTTAAAATGTTGTTTTTAATATCATCTGGGAGTTCCTTTGAATGCAGCCAATCAAACCTCCTTAAAACGATGCCAGTGGCCATAGCCCTGGAAGAAGTATCAACAGAGCCATGCACACCCTGCAAACAATGAGTAGTGATCTGTGCAGTAGAAGAAGCAACTAAGTTATTTAAAGCAGAGTTTTCTTCACAAGAAGAAACTGTAGATAAAACATTCCTCATGCTTTCACAAACATGTCAAAATAAACTTTAACATACGAGCTTGACAATTTAAAATTCTGAAGTTCAAAGTTGCAGAAGTATACACTTTTTCCCCAAACCTATCAATAACTTTCCAGTCTTTATGAGAAGAAATAGGACTGGAATTAACTAAGTGCTTGGCAGCAGAGGTGTCAACTAAGGCTATAGCTGCTGGGTCAGGATTGAGAATAGGGTATAAAAATTTAGAACTTTAAACCTCCTATCTGCCTTTTTTAGAGACCACTGGCTGACTATCAGGAGAACTGCAGGCAGTAAGATACACATCTTTTAAAGCAGACAGGACAGAAGGAATGGATGTAGGTTCTGGAAAATCCTTCTGTAACAACTCATAGTATTTTTTGAGGGACTAAGAAAACACTGGGACATCCAAGCAATAGTTTCAGAGAGAGAATACCCCACAGGGAGAATTAGAAAGTAAGATGTCCTCTCAGTCTGAATCAGAAATCTGAGGACAAAATCCTGAATCTGTCCTGAATCTTCCTGTTCAGATTTAGAATCTTGAATCTGCTTAGGAAAGGAGTCATCCTTCTATCTTTTACCAGAAATTACTCAAAAAGAAGGATCAGTACCCAGAATCAAACCCTGAACCAGTCCCAGTAAACTACTCCTATCCAAATAAGTTTGAGGATGAGGAGTAAATACATGCTTGGTTTTCTATTTTGTTTTGACAGGAAAATAGGGTAAACTGTGTTACTAATGGCAGCCACTGCTTCCCCAGGAGTGGGTACAGCATTCTGACAAAACAGGGATACCTTCACAGTTCTCTCTGTCAGGACCGACAAGAGTGCTTCTCCCTTGCCCCTTGAAGGGACCTCAACAGCCTCAGAGGAATTGGCTAACCCCCAGTCCATAGTGGCTACACCAGAGGGATCTGGGGTAAACATTGAGTGGTCTGATGTACAAAAGACAGACACAGCAAAGTCACCCATCTGAGGCTAAGACTAATCGCTAGCCTGCTGTAGTGGCAAAGGCTGTTTGCTTAACTTTTTCTTTTTGTATCTGGAAGAAGTATCGACAATGGTAGTGACAATCTATTCCATGGTTAAGCCAAAAATGGTGCTTCTGTCTTGGGGAAAACAAGGAACAATGCCAATAAAACTACCAGTCCACAAATGTAACTTTTTTTTTTTTGGACAGAAGAGGCATAGTAAAAAAGCACTATCAAACACTATGGCAGCCCCACAACATTAAAATAAACAGTTTCTCCACAGACAATATTTTATCAGTTAACTAATGCTACATTTAAACAGAGAGAAAGAATGAGTGCTCTGTTCAAAATTACATTACAGTCTCAAGAAAATCTGTTAAAACACAACACTCCTAACTTTAAAATAACTTTCCTGAAGAGGAACGTAATAAAACATTAATAAATTAAAAAAATGAAAGTTCTTTTCCACAAAGGGAAATTATCTGCCCATCTAAGGAAAACACAAGCCAGCAACAAGTCAGTGGCAGTAAAGTTCAGAAGGGCTTTGCACCCAAACTTGTCTTTTAGTCAGCTCAGCTTGAGCTACTTGGCGGTTTGGACACATGGAAGGTGCCCTGAAGCTTTAGAAGGTGGCTGGCTGTTATATCTTTGGCAGGATATAACCCATACAGCTAATGCTACTGCAGCAGTGAGCAATATGAAGAACACTTCCCTTTCTTCCCACTGCACTTACCACACATCATATATCTTTATACCAGGCAGCAGTGACTCAGTGTCAACACAAATATTGATATTGGTACAGGCTTCTCAGCCTGTAAATTCACATTACTTTTTCCCCAGAATAAAGAAAATACTGCAGTGTGTTCACCTGCCATGAAGCCTCAAAGCCCTCATTCTGCAGACCCACTGCCTAGCACTGTAGCCCTCTGACTGTCTTATACAAACTTACCAAGGGATGCTCCTCCCTACACCAGCGACCCTCCTCATTCCCAGTAACTACATGCTTATTGATTAACTCATACTTTTCTTTCATGTTCTATGGGGCTTTAAACACATAAGTTCACATTATATATTACACATTCTATGGGGCTTTAAACACATAAGTTCACATTATATATTACACATTCTATGGGGCTTTAAACACATAAGTTCAGCACATTATATATTACACATTCTATGGGACTTTAAACACATAAGTTCAGCAAATTATATATTACACATTTTATGGGACTTTAAACACATAAGTTCATATTATATATTACACATTCTATGGGACTTTAAACACATAAGTTCAGCACATTATATATTACACATTCTATGGGACTTTAAACACATAAGTTCAGCACATTATATATTACACATTCTATGGGACTTTAAATAAGTTCACATTATATAGTACATATTCTATGGGACTTTAAACAAATAAGTTCACATTATATATTACACATTCTATGGGACTTTAAACAAATAAGTTCACATTATATATTACACATTCTATGGGGCTTTAAACAAATAAGTTCACATTATATATTACACATTCTATGGGACTTTAAACACATAAGTTCAGCACATTATATATTGCACATTCTATGAGACTTTAAACATAAGTTCAGCATATTATATATTACACATACTATGAGACTTTAAACAAATAAGTTCACATTATATATTACACATTCTATGAGACTTTAAACATAAGTTCAGCACATTATATATTACACATACTATGAGACTTTAAACAAATAAGTTCACATTATATATTACACATTCTATGAGACTTTAAACAAATAAGGTCACATTATATATTACACATTCTATGGGGCTTTAAACAAATAAGTTCACATTATATATTACACATTCTATGGGACTTTAAACACACAAGTTCAGCACATAATATATTACACTTTCTATGAGACTTTAAACAAATAAGTTCACATTATATATTACACATTCTATGGGGCTTTAAACACATAAGTTCAGTACACTATATATTACACATTCTATGGGACTTTAAACACATAAGTTCAGCACATTATATATTACACATTCTATGGGACTTTAAACACATATGTTCAGCACAGTATATATGACACATTCTATGGGACTTTAAACACATAAGTTCAGCACATTATATATTACACATTATATGGGACTTTAAACACATAAGTTCAGCACTTTATATATTACACATTCTATGGGACATTAAACACATAAGTTCAGCACATTATATATTACACATTCTATGGGACTTTAAACACATAAGTTCAGCACATTATATATTCCACATTTTATGGGACTTTAAACACATGAGTTCAGCACATTATATATTACACATTCTATGGTGCTTTAAACACATAAGTTCAGCACATTATATATTACACATTCTATGGGGCTTTAAAAACATAAGTTCACATTATATATTACACATTTTATGAGACTTTAAACAAATAAGTTCAGCACATTATATATTACACATGTTATGAGACTTTAAATAAGTTCAGCACAATACATATTACACATTCTATGAGACTATAAACAAATAAGCTCACATTATATATTACACATTCTATGGGACTTTAAACACTTAAGCTCAGCACATTATATATTACACATTCTATGGGACTTTAAACACATAAGTTCAGCACATTATATATTACATATTCTATGGGGCTTTAAACACATAAGTTCAGCACATTATATATTACACATTCTATGGGGTTTTAAACACATTAGTTCACATTATATATTACACATTTTATGGGACTTTAAACAAATAAGTTCACATTATATATATTATACATTCTATGGGACTTTAAACATAAGTTCAGCACATTATATATTACACATTTTATGGGACTTTAAACAAATAAGTTCACATTATATATTATACATTCTATGGGACTTTAAACAAATAAGTTCAGCACATTATATGTCATATGTTTTTGTTTACCAGTTTTCCAGAACAGCATTAGTGTCCCCCCATCATCTTTGTCATTGCTACTGAATAATTCTGTTTGAAAACCAAATGCAAAATCAGCTTTTAAGACACTTCAAACCTTGCATGTTATAACATAGCCCCTTACGATGTGAACCGTGAAGATTTTGTCAGAAAATATCTGTCAAAATCATGGTTCTGCATTTAAACTGGTGAACATTTCCTTCTAATGTTATACTAAAGTTCTAAAATTTGTACTCCAGATGTGCAGTATGACATTTATGGGCTTTCATTTCATGAACATCTACACCACCTTTGCACATTTCTATCCAAAAAGATAATGTGTGATTTTGGACAGGAAACATAATTGTCATGGTGACTGAAAAAAATCACCTTTTAGAATGGATTCACACAGTGGCACTATAGACTTTATGACATAGACAGTTAACGAGGTAATTGGACAGTTTGAGCCGAAAATATTATTATCAAAGTTATGAGTCTTGGTTTAATTTACCAAACATTTCCCCCTAAATTTACTGATGTCCACGATTTGTTGATTAGATCTCAGCACGAACTCTATGGGGCCCTCACAGACTTCATGATGTGGTCCCTTAAGAGGTGTCAATTGAAATTCTAAGAGCCACAACTGTGATCTTTGGAAAAGTAGAACTACAGGTGTAAATGTAGGGGAATATATGTTAAGTCCAAGGCTGCAGCACCTCTAAGTAATGTTCCTTTTCCAATGTACAACAATCTGATTTAGTATATGTTTATATGTGTATATATATATATATATATATATATATATATATATATATATATATATATATATATATATGTATAGAGAGAGAGAGAGAGAGATGATATAGATATAGATATACATAAATAGTAGTGATGTGGAACACCCGCCTCCCCTTTTTGTAGGAGATCACCTCCTGCAAACTATGGTTTACTTGGTATAACAGTGTTTGTTTTAATATGCTGTTTCTTGTTTGAATCATAGTTTATTTTTCAAACATGTAAGACATGCAACTTGACCTTCCATTTTTGACAGAAAGCCACCCCTAAGGTATGTGTTCTGAATAATTTCTCCCAAAATATGGCTAAGTGTCAAAGTTAAAACTCCATGCTTAATTTGGCAAAGATTTCCACATAACTTTATTAAAGTTCAAAATTTTTACACCAGATTTGCAAAATACCATCTAAATGGGTCTCAGTTCTTGAGTAACTCCACTGTCCTTGTACACTTTTATCATACTTTGAATTTTCATAATAAAATTTTACAATGCTTCAGGCATCATGATATACTAATAAAGCTAAAATGAACCGTCTAAAGATTTTATCCAAAAATTTTAAATATCACAGTTAAGACTTTTGTTAATATTTCTTTGTAACTTACTGAAGTTCAACAGTTTTTCTCTGGATCTGGAAAATATCACGTATAGACATCACAAATATATACCAATCAAGTGAATATTCTAAAAGATTTTCCAGGGTATTATAACACGGCAAAAAGTAAAGCCTGAATTTAATTTATGGAGCATGCTATAATATCTTTAATGAGATTCATAATTCTATGCCAGAAGTAGAAAACACCATCTGTGTGAGCTCAGATCAAGAAGACCTGCCCTTTCCTTACATGTATCTGTCCCAAAATGTGATTTTCTCAGGGATACCATCTCATAACTTACATTTCAATATGACGATAACATCAATTTTTTAGATATTCATTTGTACAAGGATGTGTCAAATTTCAGGTTTAGATCCCTGATTTATAGGAAACCTTTTTATAGTAATTCCTTTTTGCATTTTTCCACCAACCACCCTTTTTTTCAAAAGAGAGGCATTATCAAAGGTCAATTGGTCAGGGCATCTAGGATGTGTTCGGATGAAGCCGATTTTGTACAAGAATGTAATAATTTAAAAACCATGTTCTTAAACCGTGGATACCCATTAAAGTTGTTTCAAAGTATAAGGAGGGAAGTCACAGACAAGAGATTTAGTGGTGCTTTAGGCCCTTTGTTAATCAATCATGGGATGTCCCATTCTAACAACAATGTACAGCCTAACTTGGGTAATACTAAAGACAACAGGTATGTCACTAGTTTTATAACTCAATTCAATGATATGTCGGCATGCTTTAGAGACATTTTAAATTATAATTGGAACATTATTTTACAACAACAGTCTCTCAGTAAGGTTCTGGGTGATAGACCTACAATTGTGTTCAAAAAAGGTACCAATTTGAAATCATTATTTGAAGTACCATTAAAACAGTTTAGATATCACAAAGGTATGCACAAATGTGGCAGATGTGACTATTGCAGGTACATCCTTACTGGGCATTTTTTTATTGTCAATGGCATAAAATATGCTATTCATGATAAATGTAACTGTGAGAGTCAAGGGGTGGTTTATGTAGCTTTGTGCCAAAAATGCCCCGCATTTTATTTTGGCAAAACTGATCGTCAGTTAAAACAAAGGATTTATGAGCATATTTATGCCATTTCTAAGAGCACAAATACCAACGCTTTGGCTAAACATATTTCAGAGAATAATACACATTATTTTAAATTTGTAGTTGCTCAGTCAGTGCCAAGGAACCCTAGAGGTGGACCTTGGCACTTAAAATTAGAGGAGCAGGAGTTAATGTGACAGCTAAAAACTAATGCCCACATTTATCCGGGCATCAGTGATGCTTGTTCCATCAAATGTTTACTTAAAATTAAAGCATTGGAGCGTTAGGTTTTACACATATATATATATATATATATGAAACCTAAACACCGGTTTCTGGCAAATGCTGAGTAGGATGACACGTAACTGGAACAGTGATGCACTAACACAATGTCCGTGACAACAAGGGTATTCACCACAAATGAGACCCAAACCTCAGTATCTGACAAACGCTGATATTTGAATCATGTAACTGAAACAGCAAGGCACGAAATCAAACTCCTTTAAAACAAGAGTATTATCCTCACTCGTAGTATCCACAAATGACGCCAACTGCTGAAAATCTTCTTTATTTAGGAAACACGACAAACTTTAACTCACATAATCCACTAGTTTAGCGCTTTCATCTGCCAAGCGCAGACTTCATCAGAACTAGTGAGACAAACAAATTCCAGCATTTAAAAAACATTTTTGGCGCCAACTCTATCATTGTCTCTTAAAGTAACATACTATTCACAGTACAAAGGGAAACATATTGTTCATAACACTAGAATAACGTGGATACATGATGGATGACATTTTAAAAACTTTTTCTGTTTATACTACTTATGACTATATGCACTGCAACGGATCCAACCATAAATACCATGAAATAATAAGTTAGCAAAACTATTACCCTTACACATACCAAACAAAACTTCATAATGGAATTGATAATTAATTTGATAATGTGAAATATAAAATGTTGCTGATGATTAAATATATATATGAATATAAATATAATTATAAATATAAATATAAAAATGAATATGAATATATTTATATATCAATAAGAAGATTAAAAATTGTTAAAAAATTTTAAAAATTATTAAAAATTATTAACTGCTAAAACTTGACATGGCTATACCAGGATTTATATATATTACAAAAATAAGAGAATTTATATATGTGACAAAAATAAATAAATATGTGACAAAAATAAATAGATAATCAACGTTAATAATTTTGTAAGTTTGCGAGTTTTTTCAATGAGAGTCCAATATCAAAAAAGGTCTAATACTGATGTATTCATTGATACCTGGACTCCTGGTGGAATCAGTAAGCATCTGCCATTTACTTTCCTTGCAGGCTAATTTTGTTTTCCAATCACCACCATATATAGTATCTTGCTCCTGATCTATGATGAAAAATAAAAAAGTATGATTTTCCCCATATTCCTTGATGTGTCGATATAACGCATTCTTGCAATCTTTCTTCTGTATTCTATAATAGTGTTCGTAGATACTTTTTTTAGCTGCCTTTCTGTTTTGCCTATATAATAGGCTGAACATATCTTATACAAAGCTAAATATACAATACGTTTTGCACTGAAATTTCCTCCTATACTTCTGACAACCGTTTTGTTCACTTCACCTAGGCGGATATCTGTACTAGTGTTGATGTACCTACATTGATTGCATCTTTCACATCTCCTGGTAATAACCTTCTCTTGATGTGCTCCTATCTTCTTATAATTTCCTCTTTCTAACAATTTTTTGATATTGGGACCCGTTTTATAAACTATTTTGGGAACGTTTCCCAAAAGTGTTTTATGCATTTCAACAACAGTAATAACATCCCAGTATCTATTGATTATTTCCTTAATCATGTAACTATATGGGGTATATGTAATAACACATACTCTATTCATATTGTCCTGATGCATATTACTTGTATTATTAACTTCTAAAACTTTACCCAATAACGGATAATACATATTTTCCCATTTTTGAGTCACATACTCAATCGTGTCCTTAATCATTTTAATAGGATATCCTCTATTTACAAATAAATCCCTAATAAATTTCATTTCCATTTCCATTAGTTCCTTACTAGAAGACATCCTTGCTCCTCGTATACATTGTCCTTTGACAATATTTTTAAATATGTAAGGTGGATGTTCACTATTGTAAAACAAGTAATCATTCGAAAATGTACTTTTTCGATATACTCTGGATGAAAAACCATCCTTTGTTAAACTAATATATGAATCCAAATATGCTATACCCTGATTACTAATTTCATAAGTAAACGTAAGATAATGTGTGGATTCATTAATATAGTCTATAAATTCTATAATTTTATCTTTTGAACCATTCCATAGAATAAATATATCATCAAGAAATCTTACATAAAAATTAATATATGAATAGTACTCACTTTTGATAATGTACTCATTTTCCCAGTCAGACATGACCAAATTGGCAAATATTGGTGCGCATGAGGCACCCATGGCTACCCCCTTGCTTTGCCTGAAATATTCTCCTTCAAATGTTAAGAAATTGTAATCAAGAACCAACCCCATCATATCTAATATTAAGTTAATTTTATCCCAACTTAATAGGGAATATTTCCTCAAGCTATTACCAAATCTTTCAAGTCCTTCCTCCTTTGGTATACTGGAAAAGAGATCACATACATCAATAGTGACTAATGTTAAATGGTCCGACCACAACTCAGGGCTTAACTGCCGTAAAAAATCCCAAGAATCTTTTATTATAAAAGGAATATTTTGATAAGTGTGCTTAGTCCATCTATCTATCGTCATACCAATATTAAATGTTTTTGATTTAGAACCTGAAATAATGGGTCTAAAGGGAGGTTTCTCAACAGACTTATGCACTTTGGGTATCCCAACGATTCGTGCCATGACTGGGAACTTTACTTTTAAAAATTCATATACTTCCTGAGTAATTCGATTATCAATTAAATATTCCTCTAATGTTAAATCGATTCTTCTAAATCCTATATTAATTTGATTAATGGACACTGTCTCATAATTACCTGTTTCATATAGAATTTTGTATATTTCAGCTTTGTATGATAGACTAGAGAACATTACCACTCCCCCACCCTTGTCGGGTTTCATGATTCTTATATCCTTATTGTTGATAATTTCATTTAAACATATTCGTTCCTCTGTGGTAATGTTGTCCTGTAAATATCTCTTATTTCGTTTAATTTCCTTATTAAAACGGTACACATCCTTACAAACCATTTTTTCAAATATGCTAACTTAACTGTTACTCATAGGCATGTAAGTGCTTTTTCTCTTTAAATCCGTATATACTTGTTGTCCATTATTATTACTGTTAGCTTCAAATTGCAGTGCTAAATTAAGCCTTCTACTAAACAATTTTATCTCCTTAATGTGATCCACTAAATTAAACTTATTAGATGGAATGAATTTCATTCCCTTACTTAGTAGTGTGCAAAATTCATCCTTGATTGGTATCTCTGTATAATTAAATACCTTAAAACCATTGTATACTCTGATGGAGGGCAATGTCTCTTGGACAATATCTAATTCCATATTGTTATCACTATTCAACACTCCGGGGTTGATTACCTGGATTAACTCCTCTTGTTCTTTGTGATTAATATCAATTGTCCCATCTAATAACAATGGTATAATCATTAATATCTCCTGTTCCCCTGATGGTATGATTTCCTGTAACTGGGATGGAATCTGCCTCCTTGAAAATTCTCTTCCCAGTGTGCCCCCCTCCATTCATTATGGCTAGTATGTCTTTCCTTGAACTGCACTTTTCTATTCTGTGGCCAAATATAAGCTTTATGTTCTTTGTATGCATTCATATCACGATCAATCTTTTTACTTTTCCTAAGGTGTACCTCCTTAGCCTTAATATCCGCCACCTGAAATTGTTTATGATATAAATCACTCCATTGTTCAAATTCAGCATGTCGTAGAATCATTTCATTGATATTTTCAACTTCATCAATCAATGTACTTAATTTGTCATCATTACATTTCATTAATACTCTAATATACATAAAACCAAATTCATCGAAAAGATTATTAAATTCATTAATAACATTTTCATCATATTCCATACCCATGGGTAATTTAAAAAATCTTAAACCCTTGGGTACAATCTTAGCCTTTATACATTGTGATAAGTAAGCATTGTCCACTTTGACATTTTGAATTTGTGTTAATTTGTCGCCTAAACTGTAAATCATGTTTTTTAAATCCATTCCACCTCTGCCATGGCTAAGTTTATTACTATCTGAACTATTTGTTTTTTCAAATGCATACTCATTCCTTAAAAAGTTATCAATAATTTCATTGTTAGAACTGGTATTTTTAAATATACCACCTTTGCTTTTATTGTAATTACTATCATGCTTTTGTTCAGATCTAATATGCTTCGTCTGAGCAATATAATTACTATGAACAGTACCTTTTGCGCTATTAGTCTGCATTCTAGCCATAGCAGAATAAGTTTTTTGCGAAGCAGGATTCTTTGGCTTAGTCCCACAATGTTCCGTTTCCACTCGACTGTGGAATAAGCTAAAATCAAAAGTGAAATCCTTCTCCGGTGTTAAAAGACTGTCACCATCTTTGGAAACCATGTCTATAGGACAATTTTTACTGGATGTATAACCATTTGCCTCACATTGTTGTCCATTCGGAATGTCATTACCCATGTCGAATACCTCCACATGCTCTTTGCACTGATTGTCTGATGTCACAGGCGACCCTTTAAAAGAAGAAGTGAGCTCCGTATTTTCTTTTGGTTTGGGAGTTTCTAACAAGAAATGTACCATTTCCATCAACTTCTTAACATCTTTTTGTAAGTCGGCTACTTCAGCCCTCAAGATTAGTACCTCTTCACTGTTCGATACAGCTGACGTGTCCACTCCTGCTTCTGCCATATCCGATACCAACAACTAGTGAATAGTAGAAAATAAACCAACGAATGAAACCTAAACACCGGTTTCTGGCAAACGCTGAGTAGGATGACACGTAACTGGAACAGTGATGCACTAACGCAATGTCCGTGACAACAAGGGTATTCACCACAAATGAGACCCAAACCTCAGTATCTGACAAACGCTGATATTTGAATCATGTAACTGAAACAGCAAGGCACGAAATCAAACTCCTTTAAAACAAGAGTATTATCCTCACTCGTAGTATCCACAAATGACGCCAACTGCTGAAAATCTTCTTTATTTAGGAAACACGACAAACTTTAACTCACATAATCCACTAGTTTAGCGCTTTCATCTGCCAAGTGCAGACTTCATCAGAACTAGTGAGACAAACAAATTCCAGCATTTAAAAAACATTTTTGGCGCCAACTCTATCATTGTCTCTTAAAGTAACATACTATTCACAGTACAAAGGGAAACATATTGTTCATAACACTAGAATAACGTGGATACATGATGGATGACATTTTAAAAACGTTTTCTGTTTGTACTACTTATGACTATATGCACTGCAACAGATCCAACCATAAATACCATGAAATAATAAGTTAGCAAAACTATTACCCTTACATATACTAAACAAAACTTCATAATGGAATTGATAATTAATTTGATAATGTGAAATATAAAATGTTGCTGATGATTAAATATATATATGAATATAAATATAATTATAAATATAAATATAAAAATGAATATGAATATATTTATATATCAATAAGAAGATTAAAAATTGTTAAAAAATGTTAAAAATTATTAAAAATTATTAACTGCTAAAACTTGACATGGCTATACCAGGATTTATATATATTACAAAAATAAGAGAATTTATATATGTGACAAAAATAAATAAATATGTGACAAAAATAAATAGATAATCAACGTTAATAATTTTGTAAGTTTGTGAGTTTTTTCAATGAGAGTCCAATATCAAAAAAGGTCTAATACTGATGTATTCATTGATACCTGGACTCCTGGTGGAATCAGTAAGCATCTGCCATTTACTTTCCTTGCAGGCTAATTTTGTTTTCCAATCACCACCGTATATAGTATCTTGCTCCTGATCTATGATGAAAAATAAAAAAGTATGATTTTCCCCATATTCCTTGATGTGTCGATATAACGCATTCTTGCAATCTTTCTTCTGTATTCTATAATAGTGTTCGTAGATACTTTTTTTAGCTGCCTTTCTGTTTTGCCTATATAATAGGCTGAACATATCTTACACAAAGCTAAATATACAATACGTTTTGTACTGAAATTTCCTCCTATACTTCTGACAACCGTTTTGTTCACGTCACCCAGGAGGATATCTGTACTAGTGTTGATGTTCCTACATTGATTGCATCTTTCACATCTCCTGGTAATAACCTTCTCTTGATGTGCTCCTATCTTCTTATAATTTCCTCTTTCTAACAATTTTTTGATATTGGGACCCGTTTTATAAACTATTTTGGGAACGTTTCCCAAAAGTGTTTTATGCGTTTCAACAACAGTAATAACATCCCAGTATCTATTGATTATTTCCTTAATCATGTAACTATATGGGGTATATGTAATAACACATACTCTATTCATATTGTCCTGATGCATATTACTTGTATTATTAACTTCTAAAACTTTACCCAATAACGGATAGTACATATTTTCCCATTTTTGAGTCACATACTCAATCGTGTCCTTAATCATTTTAATAGGATATCCTCTATTTACACATAAATCCCTAATAAATTTAATTTCCATTTCCATTAGTTCCTTACTAGAAGACATCTTTGCTCCTCGTATACATTGTCCTTTGACAATATTTTTAAATATGTAAGGTGGATGTTCACTATTGTAAAACAAGTAATCATTCGAAAATGTACTTTTTCGATATACTCTGGATGAAAAAACATCCTTTGTTAAACTAATATAGGAATCCAAATATGCTATACCCTGATTACTAATTTCATAAGTAAACTTAAGATAATGTGTGGATTCATTAATATAGTCTATAAATTCTATAATTTTATCTTTTGAACCATTCCATAGAATAAATATATCGTCAAGAAATCTTACATAAAAATTAATATATGAATAGTACTCACTTTTGATAATGTACTCATTTTCCCAGTCAGACATGACCAAATTGGAAAAAATGGGTGCGCATGAGGCACCCATGGCTACCCCCTTGCTTTGCCTGAAATATTCTCCTTCAAATGTTAAGAAATTGTAATCAAGAACCAACCCCATCATATCTAATATTAAGTTAATTTTATCCCAACTTAATAGGGAATATTTCCTCAAGCTATTACCAAATCTTTCAAGTCCTTCCTCCTTTGGTATACTGGAAAAGAGATCACATACATCAATAGTGACTAATGTTAAATGGTCCGACCACAACTCAGGGCTTAACTGCCGTAAAAAATCCCAAGAATCTTTTATTATAAAAGGAATATTTTGATAAGTGTGCTTAGTCCATCTATCTATCGTCATACCAATATTAAATGTTTTTGATTTAGAACCTGAAATAATGGGTCTAAAGGGAGGTTTCTCAACAGACTTATGCACTTTGGGTATCCCAATGATTCGTGCCATGACTGGGAACTCTACTTTTAAAAATTCATATACTTCCTGAGTAATTTGATTATCAATTAAATATTCCTCTAATGTTAAATCGATTCTTCTAAATCCTATATTAATTTGATTAATGGACACTGTCTCATAATTACCTGTTTCATATAGAATTTTGTATATTTCAGCTTTGTATGATAGACTATAGAACATTACCACTCCCCCACCCTTGTCGGGTTTCATGATTCTTATATCCTTATTGTTGATAATTTCCTGTTCCAGTTACGTGTCATCCTACTCAGCGTTTGCCAGAAACTGGTGTTTAGGTTTCATTCGTTGGTTTATTTTCTACTATTTACATATATATATATATATTTATAAAAAAATCTTTTCAATACATGTTTGGTATAATATATTTAGGCATAGTTTATGTTATATGTTATTTAATTATATAAGTTTAGGGTATATATGCCCAATTCTAATTTTGAATAATAGGTTTAATATTGGGATTGTGACATTATAATATATGATTTTCTAGGTCTGTTATTTTAGTAGTTGCATTTCAAGTATGCTTCCAATATAGTAGCTGTCTTTTTAAATGGTGAGTTTATAGCTTAATTGAAATTAAGTGATATCAATTTGTTTTAATTGGTTAGTTTATAAAACATGGCTTTTTACAAGAATATGTATCTGAAGAAGTGCACACAGTAATGTGCATGAAAGCGCTAACACAATAAAGGTTTTTTCAGTGGACTGACTCCTGGTATTGCCATTGGCGTTATTTGTTTTTTATCTCATAACTTAGTCACTAAATTTATCCTAGACTGAAGTTACTGAGATTTCTCGTATGATATGCACACTGCCATGATTATAACTAATTTGTAAAATGTCTTCTTAGGGACATAAAACTGTGAAATGTAGCACTGTCCTTATGCCTTTTCCACCTGTCAAATTCATGCTGAGTGTTTGTTGTCTGGGGGTATCCTTTCCCACATTGAATATAGACAGGAGTATGCCATGTACACCATGGTGTTTACTTTCTGGAAGTACTTATTTTGAGTAATTAGATATGCTACAGTCTAAATGAAAGCTTTATATTTGTCATGATTTTAATTTATTAAATTTTATTATATACATTCTGGAAGTTGGTGTATACTTCCAAAAATACTGGTCATACCCCTGCTTCCCACTTCCTGAATTCATGTTCTGTATTTACTATACCACTTCACACATCTCCCCTTATCAAATGCGTGTTCATTGATTTGTTGTCCATGGTAAACCCACCCACCTTCTAAATCTATGTTTAATGTTTACTGTCCAGGATCACCTCCTCCCACCACCTGAACTCATTGCCCGTGGTTCATTGTCCAGCATTCGTCCATGTTATCTGCCCAAATTCATGTTCATTGTTTGCTGTCTTAAGACCATATATCTCCTGAATTCATTTTCACTGTTCAGCCATACAATACCACCTGAAATAATGTTTCTTCTCTCCACTCTAGTTTCTTCCCACCTCTCAAAAACCCTTCTGTTTGATTTCTTACTCTAACTTCATTACACTTACAGTTTTACCTTTACCCTTGCTGTTTGAGCTGTGGCTGAAAAAAGCTTGTAACATCAGTTCACTTCACTTACCTAGGTATCCAATGATTAACTTGCAATAGTTTTCAACTAACATTCTACTGATGTTGTGTCTTTCGGCTTTTCCCGGTTAGAGGTCACCACAGCGGAACTCCGGTCCGCTAATGATTGGCAGTAGAATTTTACATGCCGAGTTGCCGGCCCTGACGCACAGCCTTCAACAAAGGTACGCCCATTCACGCATATCTCCACACAGAAGACATACTAGCTGAGAATCGAACAGGACAACATTTTACTGTGAGGAGACAACGCTACCACAGCACCACCACCGCAGTTAACATGCTACTGATAAATATGTTAATAGTGAATCATATAAAGATTGCAAGAAAAATTGTGTGTAATGTTATTAAACATTTACTTTAGTAACATTGTCTATTCAATATGTTTTACAGATGTTTAAGACTGTCAAAAAGACAAATGTTCACTTTTTAGAAAAAGGGGTATAACAAGGATGCTCAAATTATTCACCTTTAATACTTCCTCTACCCTTCTTACGTTTTCGATCTGTGGGAAGAGCCTGAGATCCCAATTCCAAAAGAATAGTGTAAGTGACTTACTCTGGAGTAAGTGTGCCCTGATTCCAAAAGACTTGTTAGTGTAGGTGACTTACTTCATTGGAAAGCCTATTTATAAACGGGCTTACACTGGGTGCCAGATTCCAAAAGATTTACTCAAGGAGTAAGTCCCATACTCTGAGAGCAAGTCTTTTGGAATCTGGCCCTATGTGTCAGTTATTCTTGTTCAAAACCGATGTATTATGAAAAGTTGCATTCCCTTAGCTAGAGATGGGATACTTTGGAGTGAGATTGATTCCAGCAACTGAAAATCATTCACTTCATTGTAATGGCTGTTTCTGTTAATTTACATTATGTTTCTTGTCATTATTTAGGAAAACAAGAGTTAGAGTTCTACGCCTGAACTACCAAGTCTTAATTCCATATCTCTGTAAATAGAATATTCACATCATCTTATGTTTCAGTGAGATCTCTGTAGATTTTAAACAGATTTTTATGGGGGGTCTAGTAGTAATGTTTCGCATAACTGATTTGAAGAACTAAAGTGGCATGGGGAATACATAAATGTTTCTGTTATAACACTTAACCTCTTAAAGAAATATATATTAAATAAGATGAATTTTAAGAACTTTCATTACTCTATGAATATCTGCCTTTAAAAGTTTCTGGGGTTTAACATGCTTTTCGTATAATTTTACCATACAGTATTTTTCTGTTATACCGGATAGCTCTACCAAAACCAAGCATGCAAAGAATGAATGTCCATTCCTATGAATTCTAAATCAACTTCAACATGTTTCACAACAGAGTTTAAATAATGTCATGTTCTACTGGTAGTGGCAGTCAGTCTGTATGGAGATATAAACAATATTGTATTACTCCAGCAGCTATGTCCTCCTTATAGTAGCAAGCGGTATTCATTTTGTAACCATTTCCATATAGAGATCTTATATTAAATATAAACTTTGTAATGCTGTCTGATTGTTTTTTTTTGCTGCTGTTACCAAAGTCGGTTTTATTTTTAGAAACAGAGATAAGCTGCTATCTTAAAACTTTTTGACCTATAAATATAAATTTACCCTACCTTTTAGTTGTTATGTGAGTACAGTATTTTAAGATCTACCATGTGAGTAACTAATTGTTGAAAAGGTTTACTGGGTAGGTGTGTATTGTCCTGAAGTGCAGATACACCTGAGCAGCTTCCATCTTAGTGTATTTTAAAAAGATAGCTGCAAAGGACATAGATATTTCATTATGTACTGCAGCTCCTTTTGTTCATGTTAAACATTTTCAGTACACTTTTTGCTTAAATTCAATCATTAATTGTCTACTATTGTCTAACACTGATTATTTTGTTTTATGGATCTTGCTTCTTAGACTAGTTTGAGTTTGATTTATTGTGGCACTAAAATATTAATCTTCTGAAAATGTGTGGGGACCTAGTTACCTCTTTTTCTGCTGCTGAATGCTATATGCCCTATGTAATAGCAGGGGTTAGTCTTTGAAGCCTCTGTCATTGGAATAATTAATAAACACCTCAGTTTGATTAACAGCAGATGTTTTTGATGAAGAAGTCTCATTGAGAAAGTACTGACAGAATAATTTTTGCTAAGAATGAAGCAGTCTTAATCATAGCAGTTTTAAGAGCTGAATGCAGAGCTCTTTCATTTAATTTGAATTATTGCATTAACCTCTTCAGCGTTTGGATTTTTCTGATATCTCTTTTTGTACAATCCTTAAAGCATTAAATGGTTTGCTGCACTGAATACTGTATAGACTTTAGTAGAGTTAGTTCAACTTGTCCTTATAAATGAATATAGATCTGGAAAAAATGGAAACAGCTTCTTAAGGTCACTGATTAAAGACTAGCTTGCTGGAAAACACTCCTTATTCAACTTTCCAACTTGTAGTCTGTAGTAGGCATTGTTGCTACAGTCAAATTTCTGTCTTGTAAGGGCAAGAAAAATAACTGAAAGCAGAATGACCCACAGTTCAGTGATGCAGTCTCTACAAATACCTGGTGCTTTGCCATCCTCGGACACCAGTCAGTGATGTCAGCAAACTATGGTAACTAGAGTTCTGGATGGAGAAAGAGGAAGTTTGAAGTTCATATTTTAAAAGTTTATTTTTTTCTCCAAAGGAACCACTTATATAAAATCGGTTTTGTAAATCCACCCACAATGAGAAAGGTCAATCTTAAGCAGAGGTAGAACATAAACTTTCAGAGATCTGCAGGTCAGAATTTTTACTATTATTTCAGAAATTTAGTCTAAAGGATCGTTGACATTTCTATGGCCAGTTTAGGCACAAAAAAGTTAGAACAATACAGAACAGCTGCAAAAAGATCCCAGTGGTCATTAACCTAGTACACACCTATGTATTGAGAGATATAAGCAAGGTGAAGGGATTAGAAATGATAAAAAGCAGGTCTTCTGCAAATGGCTAAACTACTGTTCTGCTCTGCAAAAGTTTGTTGTCCAAGCCTCAATTGTTCAAAACTCTATTCTTTGACAATGCTGGCCCTTCCACTGAAAAGCATTGTTGGGGGACTATGCAAACACTAACTTCCATTTTGGGGTGTCTGCCCCCTTCCCCTTGTAGTGCAGCCATGGAATTCTTTATATTAGTTAAAGGAGTTGGAGGGTGCAGCCTCCCACTCACCCACATCGGCAGGGTGCAGGGAGGCTTGCCACCTTGCAAAACCACTGAGAACAGTATTGTTGGTGGGTTGTCTTTTGGGAAGTAAAGGTTTGAGGGATTCTTATTTATCTGTTCATAGTGGAATCTCTGCAAATACATTAACCTGTTAAGTCCCATCTCCCAATGCCACCCATTAGCACTGAAAGAGCACTTTCTTATGTCTTGGGAAAGGGGATCAAAAAAAGAGGGCAACTGGAGAGGAGTTGGGTTAAACCTTCCCTTATTGTACTAATTATGTGGCGGTTTCCCTATGTGGACTCAGAGGTACACACTGCTCACTATTATTGTGCTCATGTTGGAATGCTGAAGTGTGCTCTTTGCTTGTGCTTGGTTATTCACTATAAAGCTCAATCATGTTGTGTTAGTGTGATTACATTTGTATAGTTCTTTATGTGGTTATTCACTATAAAGCTCAGTGATGGTGTGTTAGTGTGATGCATTTGTATTGTTGTTTATGTGGTTATTTGCTATAAAGATCAGTGATGGTGTGTTAGTGCAATGTGTCTTGAGACTGTAGCATCCCAAAGTCCGAATAATGAACAGGTAACCAGTAAGAGGTGTGCTACTGTAGCTTTTAAATCAATTCACTTTTCCCAAGTTGCAGTAACTTAGGAACATTAATAATGTAAAGGGCTCTAAGGGTGAAGTTGGGCTTACCCCTGTGGAAAAACACATTTCAAATTTGAGTAGATCATAGTTTTGCACAAAAACACTTTTTCATTCACATACTCAAGGAAACAGATGTGTACAATCAGTCATATATGACAATGTAGTCTAACCTTACACATAAGTGACTATAGAAACTTATGTTTCTGGTAGACTACATTGATTTATATGAATTTTACTAAGAAGGCTATAAGTTCCAAGCAACCACAAAAGATGACCTTGAACCCTACCAAATGCTTGGGCTACACCCATGCTTAACCAAAGAACTGGGAGATGTTAGCTAATAGTCCCTTTTAACATAGCGTCTTCTTTATTGCATCTCTGGCATGTATAAACTCAAAAATTACATTCAAAATGTGTGGCCATGATGGGTAAATATATGTTTCCCTTAGCATTTTAATCAATGTAAGACAGTAATATGTCACTAAATAGATTTGGTGAGTATAAGAATTTGAGACATTAGTGCTTTTGTCCAAGATATCTGGACTTAATCTCTTCCTCTCCATGCTTGTTGTATTACAAAATCAATAAAATGTATCTAAAAGAAGAGGGCCGGTTTCCTCCCCAAATGTTTTATGCAGTTTGCCTACAAACCCCTCTGCACCATTCTTTCAGCACATTTATTATTTTGTTTCTGCTTATTGTTTGCAGAGAGATTCCTATCATTTAATATTTTTTTACTACTTGTCAGTTCTCAGAGAGAAAGATGACAGGTGTCAGCATTCTGCTTAAGCCCTGGATATGATGGGCTGGGTTGTTGTTGTTTGTCTTTCGGCTTTCCCTGGTTAGGGGTCGCCACAGCGGAACTCCGGTCTGCTAATGATTGGCAGTAGACTTTCACAAACGCCGAGGTGCCAGCTCGACGTTCAACCTTCAATGAAGGCACGCCCATTTGCGCATGTCCTTCAAACGCCCACCCAACCGCGGGGAGGACATGCAGACTCCACACAGAAGGCACTCCCCGCACTCCAGCCGAGTGGCGAACGGGAGAACCTCTTGCTGTGAGGCAACAACGCTACAGCTGCACTACCACGGATATATGATGGGCTGGGTAAAGACTGTATATGATGGGTTGGGTAAAGACTGTAAAATGAAACCCTGGTCTTGTGAGAGGAGGATTCTAGAACAGCATTATAATGTGGATGGAATACTTTCTAAACTATTCCTGTATACTTAATGTTCTAGAATTTTTTTTTTCAGCATTGTGCCCTACATATGAATGGTTCAAATCAACACTGTTTCCAGAAAATTTAATTCTGTTCTCACAGCTTCATAATATTAGCCTATCTCTCCTCAAATTAAAAACAATTGCACACTTCTCTACACACTTCCTCCTATATGGCTAGCATATGTATGCATCATTTTTTGTAGTCTTAGCCATAAAACTGATGTTTCTAAAAATGAGCATTACAATCATTCTAGCACTAAACAAGTTATGTACAGATATGTGTTGCTGACATTAATTTACATATTTATAGATATATTGTGGGCTGTTTAAACCATAATGTTCCTGAGACATTCTTACAAAACAGAGAATTCCCATCTTCACAATTTGTCTTGATTTTGGTAATATCTCATCTTGTCTGGAAATAATGCAGTGATGTCTATCACCCCCCCCCCCCAAACTACTGTAATGTGTAATTTATAAAATACAGCAATTGGTTTGGAAAGCGTAGCTCTTAGGGCTTTTGAAGAGAAGCAGGAGCATGCCAATCTGAGGGCAACATCAGCAAAAGCAACGAATCTGAAGCCAGTTTGCCAAAACCTCCTTTTACCAAAGTGGAGCTTGCCTTTTTCTCCACTGTTGTGTGATATTAGTTAATATATATTATTCCAGGGGGTGTGGGGAGGCATGGGGGTTTGCCCCCTGCAAAATAAAGTTGTTTCAATGTTCGCTGAAGGCAGTCTTGCCGATCTGGTTTTGATTTATTTGCTTATGTTGAAGCTGCCCTCAATGGATCGACATGAATCCTTATGAAGCAAATGCCTCTGTATCTTCAGTCTAGGATTAGCTGTGGCTTCCTAATGAGGATCTTTACATAAAAGTTCTGCAGTAGTACGTGTTCAAGTTCCTAGTGACTTAATCTAAAGTGGCTACTAAACATCAGTCCCCATTAACCTAGTTAGGTATAATTGTCAATGCGGTCCACAGTGAGAACATTTATGGTCTCAAAGTGTCCTCATACACTTAAAGAGTAACCTGGGGGTCACAGATAGTCAGGTTAATCAGTAGAAGAACATGATGATGATGATTGATTTCTTGCGTTTGTGTAATTTGTATGCTGAAGTTGGGCAGTATGCCATTATTCATACATTAGTGTGGATATAAATAAAGGATGTATGGTAATGCATGGGGATTATAATTTTGCTTCCCTGTTCTTTGTCATCTCACATTTATTTCCTTGATGCTGTTTTTTTTACTGTGCACATTCACAACTTCGGGTTGTATGATGGTATCAAACTCCTGTCAGACTGTATGAAAGTGCTGGAGATGGTGATTGATAAATGAATCCACAGAGAATAAGATTGGAGATGAGCAGTTCAGAATCAAATCAAGAAGCAGCATAAGTGATCCGATGTTTGCAGTTAGACAGATAGTACAGAAGAGGTTAGAGATAGAAGAGTTCAACTGGGAATTCTCAGACTTGGACATAGCATAGAACAAGGTTTTAAGAGAATTTAGGCAGCCTGCAATACTTCAAAGTCTCAGAAACATTGATAGATGTAGTGCAGGTTATGTATAAGGAAACAACAACACAAATACAAATGTCATTTACACTCACAGAGGGGTTTCCAGTGACTTAGCTATGATCCCACTGCTGTTTACTTTGTTGATGAACTACATTAACAAACGAGTTTAAGGAGGCAGATAGCAAACAAGTTTAAAGAGACAGATCAACAAAGCTGATGTATGAAGATGATGTGGCATTACAAGTAGACTCTTAACATGAACTTCAGCAAAATATTAGGGAATGAATGCAAAACTGAAGTTACACAAAATGAAACAGACAAGTCATTTGTCATGGGCAAAGTGGAGGAAGCTGAAAACTGAATAAGAAGAGAAAATATGGAGCGGGTTAACAGCTTTACCCATCTGGGATGGGTAGTTGAGGGTCTGAATGAACAGGTCAAAGGCAGAAATATGACTGCAGCCAGCTGGAACATAGTGTTAAGCTAGTGTGTGTGACAGACAAATACCAAATAAGCTGAAAGGTAAGGTGTACACTGCTGTGCTATAACCAGTACTTTTGTATGGTTACAGAAACCTAGGCAGCAAAGACAGAGCAGTTGAGGAAGTGCCTGAGACACGTGCTTGAATGTACATTGTGGAACAGATTAATAAAATGATGACATCAGAGCAGAATCCAAAGTAGCTCCAATTGCAGAGAAGGCCAACAAGAACAGATTACAATGGTTCAGGCACATGTGCAGGAAAGAAGATGATTTGCTGAAGAGAATTTGGGAGAAACAGGAAGAAGGCAAGAGGAAATGAGGACATCTAGCAAAGAGATGGATGGATTGAGTGAGAGAAGACCTGTGACAGGCATGACTCTTGAGGAATGTGGGACAGTGGTACTTTATCGAGAGAGAGATGGAGATGGTTCATTTGACAGCCTGACCCAATTTATAAAAATGAGGGGAAGGGGTTGATGGTGGTGATGATGTGTATTGTTAGGGTTAGGAGGTGCAGACATTTGGAATATAGAAAGGTACTGTGTCTAAGAGGCAAGTGCTGGTTATGGAGCCAAACGTGATGTTTTTGCTCAGACTACATTCTTGGGATCACCATCTTTCCTTGGCACCTCATTGTCTGATATCTGCTTTGATTAATTTCCAGTAAGTGTGTTGTCTACTACCCTAAGACCACAACTTTCATAAGCTAAGCAAAAGTATTGCAGCCCTATGTGGTTTGCACACACAACTTTGATCTCACCATTTAGTGACAACGTGTGTCTCGGTATGCATGACTATTGGTATACATAACATATGTGTCCTGGTAATTGGAAGATGATAGAGAAGTATGCTCCTGTGTAAACTTGGATAGCCATGGTATATGATCTTTTTCCTCATTTTTGATCCCAATCTCCTATTGAATTAATTTAAAAAAAAATCTCATGGTTCATTTTCTGTATAAGAACTTTCAATAGCTCATTGTCTCACGATGTGATGTTTCTCAGATATAGTTTATGTCCACAAATTGCTTTTTGGTTAAACCCTGGCAATCAAAACTTTTTGATCAAACAGACATTTTTTTTTTATTTTGGCAATATATATCAAAAAGAAGTACCACATTAACTTTTCTCAGGGGTGTGAGTGTGGTATTTGTGGTTGGCAGTTCTGAACCACAGCTACATGCACTAGGGCTTTTGAATTATGCCTGTAGTCCACTCTGCACTACTGTTCAATATACAGCTCTTATTGTCATAGCAAAGAGATGAAGTACACAGTCTTAAAAATAAAATGCTCAGAACATCAGTCATACAAAATTCAGAACTTTACTAAAAATCAACTGGGAGCAGTTTCATTACAGTAGTAATTTTGAATGATTTCTATAGCACAGATGTACTTTGTAAATATAAAAAAATACCAGCAATGTTACCACATAACTTTATTTATTTAGCTATGAGAATAATTGGATAAGAGGTACATGTTAAGTGCATTCACTAGTGACTGAAGAATGGTAAAGGATTAAACTGGAAAGTTTTGCCATGGACTGCTTTTCAATTTTCCTTAATATTCAATTAAAATGGTAATACTGAAAAAAAAAATACATTTAATGGTGAAGGAGCTATTCCCCCTTACATGTGTGTACATTCAAGTGCTTGTAAGGAGGGTCTGAACTATTCAGCAGAATAGGTTATCATCAACAATTCTTAACATGACATTATTTATATTGGTTTAGATTCACTGGATGTAAAGCCCATTACATTAGGTAGTAGGGGTTTGTTTCCTCATATAAAAATAAAACAATTAATAAATAAAGGCTGTATCTCAAAGAAACACCGCATCAGATGCCAACCTCACCACTGCAGCACACTGCCCATCTTAGAGGACTGACAGTCCAGGACCTTTCTGACTGCCAGTAACATCAAGAGAACAGTTCAATATTAATAAATGAAACACTAAGGTATTAAAATACAGACCTTTTGTGTTACAAAAACACAGAAGTCTATCTATCCTTTAGAATGTTGAGGGTTACAGCAATCAAGATCCTTATTCAGGTCCAATATGTTATTAAATTCTGCCACTGTTATGTCTCTATGTCTCTAGTCACTTTTCAGACAAATAATGAGATTTTTGAGTAGTTTAAGATCCATGAATCCTACACGAAACACCCTCTCAGTGAATTAATGTTTCTTTGTAACCCCACATCACAAGATGCATACCCTGTATCTTCAGACTATCCTGTTGTTTACATATACCTTGTTTTTATGTTGCCTATTCCCATTATTCATATAGCCTTGCTTTATTAAAAATATGCCTTGCCGACCTCAACACTACACCTATTAATTGCTTTTTAGTCTGCCTTCATTTTGATTTCTGATAGAAACGATCTGCAATATCTTTCCTGTAATAGAACTACCTATTACTTGTTTATGATATTAAACTGATGTCTGCAGAAATGCACATATTTGAAGGTGGTTCTTTCCAACTGTTATATTGAGGTATTAAACAGTTCACATTTTCTCCAGCCAAATCTTCTTCTTGTATATGTCATTAGACCACTTATTTTCTTAGTTTTTGTACAGCCATCACTCACTTTTAGGAATCCAAGGTCCATTTTATCTGATGTCTGCAACCAAACGACTGTGTTATAATTAATTGAATTCTTACTTTTTAGAAAGTATGGTTGCATTTTTAAATTTTATAGGGACATTGGAAGACATGTAGACTGTAAAAACAATGCAGTAATTGCAGCTGAGTATTGAAGCCAGTGATCAGATCATTCCTATAACAGGGTTTTTATAAAATGACTTCCTGTATTGGGTTGAATTTTCATTTGAAAATATCTGGATTGTAATTTCTGGTAAAGCTCTTTAATTGCACTTTTGGAAGTACAAGTTACAGTCCTTACTTGCATTTTTTTATCTAAGTAATCATTTTGTAATAGTTATGCTGAGTTTCGCAATGTGTGTCTACTTACAGTGATAGTGATATTATATGTTAGCAAGCATTTTAACCCCCATTTGCTTTCAGCACTTTTTGATTTATTATTTAATAGAAGGTTTTAGTCATGAGAATGTATCAATGAAGTGGTTTGCCTGTATTACATAGCAGACTATATAGAGCTGAGCAGTGCAGTTCCACTACTCTTTTTGACAAGTGCTGTGAGATCCTTGGCATCCCTGTGAGCCTACCCCCAACTTTGGAAGATGGGCCCTCAATTTAACATCTCATCTGGAGGGTGACACACTTAGCAGTATATAACCTTCTTGTGCTAAACTGCAGTGTCAGCAATGGGAAATTTTAATCCAAGTACCTTAGGTATAGAACCCACAACCTTTACTTGGTGGATGTGCCTGTACAGCATACACAGGGGTTTTAAAGTAAAATTGATGGTACCTTTACGAAATGTTTATAGAGTATTTTTCCCAAGCAGAGAAGGAAGGAATCATAGATACAAGTAGCTGATATGACATTCCTTCATTTAGCATAAATAGGCACTCACAACAGTAGACAGTACAGACTTTTGTGACCTAGAAGATCTTAAAATACAGTTACCTGCTGTTTCACTTAAGTTGATTTGAGCACAGTGTCAGTCTGCCACCCTAATATGTAATTCACTAACATGCAATAGTTGGAACACCCACAAAGGTTTCTCACCTCACAAGGATCCCACATGTAAATGTGGCCACAACATGGCAAACCATGAAAGTGCAAGTTCTCCAATGCAGAGATTAAGATCCTGCTTCAGGCTTTCCATCTGCATGGTCAGCAGATGGTCAGTCATCAGAGATCTAAAAAACACCACCACAGCATGTAAGCGAAATAAAAAATAAACCTCAAACTAAAATAATTCTGCACAGTGGTCCATGACCAGCCCAATAAAAATGATCAACGATATGTTAAAAACTTTATTACAAATGAAGTGACGGTAAGTGCTTTCATCCTTTACAATAACAGGACTTCTTCAAAACCAACATTCCCAGCTTGTTAAATCATTTAAATATATTTGTTCAATTAAAAACATTTGCATAATTAACTTTATTACATTATTACATTGTTAAAACCTTTTCAACATAACAGTACCAATAACCAAAGACAATGACAATACCCTTCTCATGTAAACCTATAAATCTAATGCTCTCTTCTTTAAAAATAGGGATCAGGGAAATGTGTTCATTAAAGCCAGGGGGGTTAGTGGCATTCAGTCTAAGTTGACACTTTAATTCACTTTTCTCAATATTATTTTCCCAATACCCACCCCTGTGGTCTCTTTTAATCATCTCAACTATTCCAAAAAGAAACCTGGTGTAACTGAGACAATCTATAGTGTGCTTAAACAAAGCATTATTAATATTTTTATTATCAATGGCATAAATATGTTTGTAAATCCATTTATGCAGGGGTCTTTCAGTTTTACCTAGCTAGAATGCATTACAACTTTGGCAAACAGCCACATACACCAAACCCTTACTTTCACAATTACTCCTCATTAGATTGACTTGGTGTGGTGGGTCTCCTATGATCCCAGTCTGCTCATTCATTATGCATTGACAATAGTTACATGCCCCAGATCTTGAAGCACCTTTGTCTGTGTACTTTGGAAAATTACTAGGATATTCCAACAAATATTTAATACTGTGCCCCATTTTGTATACAAATAAGGTATTTTTCCTACCACCTTGTTCATGTTGCTATTACTATCAAAAATAATCCAATTTTTATTAATAATATTCTTGACTTCCCAAATGGTCCATAAAAATAATCATAGAATTGGAAAAATTATCACCCTGTTCTTTTGAGGTCTTGTTCCAAGCTTCTAAAGAACTACCTAATATCAGCATGTACTTACTACCCCAACCTCTAAGAATCTCCGTCCCAATATCCAAGACCCACTCCTGTGGGTAGCCTCTTGCTTGGAACATCTGTATAAGATTCCCAAGCTCCCTTTAAAATCCAACAAATCAGAACACATCCTTATAGCCCATATCATTTGCCCCCTCACTATATTCCTTTTAACATACAGTGGGTGACCACTACTAAAATCCAAATAACAATTGGAATATGTGGGCTTCCTGTAAATCTTAGATGTAAGATTACCTTTGTTTAAATCTTTAGTCAACATTACATCTAGGTAATCAATCTTGTCATTAGAAAAAAACATGTATGAACTTAAAATATATACTAAAATTGTCAATATATTCTACAAATTCTTCTACCACGTTCTTCATACATTTCCACATAACAGATATGTCATCAAGGTAATGTAAGTATAGAGACCAATTATTCTGATAACCAGAATTAAATATGTTTCTCTTCTTCCATGACACCATTACTAAATTGATGTACATAGGGCCACAACTAGAACCCATCACTACCCCTTTTGTTTGTCTAAAATTTCATTGTCAAAGGTAAAATAATTATTCAGATTATTCAAAAGAATATTTCCCATCACTTCCATAGTAAAATTAATTAATGTTCCATTCAAGGTAGTAAATTCTAAAAGAGCATCATGGAAAAGGCCCAATCCCTCTCTGTGTTTTAGTATTAAGTTAATAATTTTGGGGGGAGTATTGGGTGTGTGTGTGTGTTTTTTTGAGGTTTTCAATAAAACAAAACATTTTATAAGATGTGACAGGTCCACTTCGTAATGTCGAGAATCTCAATCTCGAAGCTCTGAATACCAATGCTCAGAACTTCAAAATTGCAGAATCTCAAAACGAAAAAAAAAAAGCTAAACAGCAAAACATCAGGAATCACGTTTTTCAGGGGGCAAGCCCCCCTGCACCCCCATACCCCCTGCAACTTAAATATACCAATTCTGAGATTGCACTACGGTGAAGAGAATGGTAAAGCTCCTGTGAAGATGTGTCTGGGGACCCAGAATGGAAAATATAACAAAGGTGGGTAGATTTTTTGAAGAAATTTATGAAAATATTTGGCATGGAAGATGCAAATTCAGTAATATGAGTTTGGACTGAATTTACATATTATTCCCCAAGATATAAAAACTGTGCTAGGTAGACAGAATTTACATTTCACAGGAACATGTGCATTTAATTAAAGGTTTTGATACTCACCCAATAACTATTTCAGATCATGTACCAATAATAGCTAAAGTAAAAGCACAGGGTAATGAAATAAAAATGAGACATTGGAGCTTTCCCACCTATCTGATGAAAAGAGAGGAATGTAAGAAATGGGTAGTGGAGATTATTCAGGAGCTGTTAGAGAGGATAGAAATTTCTTCTGAAAATATATCTAGGGAGTGGGATAAAACTAAGATCGAGTTTAAAAATAGGGTGGAAATAAAAGAAAGGGAGCTATGGTTAAGATGCAACAAGAATTATTTAGAGGAACTGACAAATGTTAAAGTATTGCAGAATAGGGTGAATCTCACAGAACAAAAAAAAGATCAACTGCAGAATGCTAGACAGAAAATAAGGGATTACCTCGATAATATACACAAGTTTAGAAAGGTTGCTGTTAAGCAACTGTTTTTTTTTTTTTTTTTTTTATATAATAACACTAAAGCACAAAATATTTTAGCACAATGACTCAGGCAGCAGAAACGGCTGTTGCCAACCTTAGGGAGCCTAAAACAAGGGAAGATAACAAGAGATCCTGTAGAGGTATTAGGAATATTTCATAAATTCTATGAGAGTCTCTATAAAGCAGAGAAATATAAAAATCATGAAAAGATACAAATGGAAATGTTTATGGAAGAATTAAATATACCAATGTTAGAGGTAGATGAGGCTAAAAGTTAGGGTAGGAGGAGATGAGAATAAAAATGGTGATGTATAACCAATCTGCAGTAAAGTCTGCTGAAATAGATGGTATTCCTGTGGAAGTTTGGAAGCTAAGAGTAAAAAAAAATTGATAAAGAACTGGAAAGATTTGTTTAACAGTATTTAAGAGGATGAGAAGTACCAACATCTTGGGGAAAAGCTGTACAATGTAAAGAGGGTAAAGATCCATCAGATCCAGCTTCATACAGGCCAATTTCAATACTAACCCATGATTATAAAGTGTTCATGTCTATACTAGCTACAACAATGGAAAAATTGATGCCAAAACTGATAGATATGGATCAATGTGGTTTTGTGGAGGGGAGGCAAGCATTCGACAACATTAACAGAACATTGATGATCCAGAGGGAAGGAGAATGTAAGAAAATACCATTGTTGGTGGTGGGTCTTGATGCAGAGAAAGTGTTTCACAGAGTAAGTTTGGACTTTATGAGCAGGGCCATGGAAGAATTTGCATTTCCTGAAAAAACTTATAATGTTGATTAGGAGAATATAAGAGGGATCAGAGGTGAAAACTAAAGTGGGTGGGGTCCTCTTTGATAATTTCTGCTTGAGCAGAGGAACCAGGCAGGGGTGTCCTCTTTCCCCTTTATTGTTTGCATTATATTTAGTGCCATTGGCAAAGAAAATAATGGACTCAGACATTCAAGGATATAATTGGTATAGTAGTCAAGAAAAGCTGGCTTTATTTGCAAATAATATTATTTTATACCTGGCAAAACCAGAAAGAAACATAACAGTGTTGTGGAACATTTTGAGACAGTTTCAGATCTTTTCAGGATACAAAATTAATGAAGCTAAAATAAAGGCAATAGTGGTAAATTATGTACCCACACATGAATTTGTTCAGGAATATCCATATTTGCTGGGAAATGATAAAATGAAGTATTTAGGAGTATGAATTAAAAATGATTCTAGTGTGGCGGCTAAGGATATGTGGGAAGAGACTCAACAAAAGATAATACAAAAACAGAAAATGGAAGTTTTGTTATATGGCTATGGATATGGATAATAAGACACACATGTTTTTAGTCCCCTTAGTCTTGCACACAGATCGGGCATATTTTTATCAACAAGAGGAGAAGTTGTGGATAGCAGTTAATAAAGAGCTGAAAGACTTTATCTGGGAGGGGAAGATGGCAAGAGTCAAGTGGAATAAGCTGATTCTTCCAGTAGAACAGGGCAGATTGGGTTTAACCAATCTGAAGGGTTATTTCAGAGCTACACAGTTAAGACCCCTATACCTAGCACAAGCAAAAAACTATATTTCAAAGTGAAAAGAGATAATGATGAAACAGGGGAAGCTCAAGACTAGGATTTTGGATACAGGCCTTTAAGGAGAATAACAATAATCATATAGCAATAACCTACGGCTGGGTGTGGGTAATGCTGGATTTACCCACTGTTGGCATGGTTTGGTCACGAGGGCAAAGCCCAAGTGACAAAACAAAGCCAACCGTGGGTAAATCCAGCATTACCCACACCCAGCTGTGAGTTTATGCTATTATACAATGATGTTAGTTTTGTGTTGTGTTATGTTTGTGTTGTTGTTATTTAGGTTTTTGTTTGCTTTACTTTGTATTCTTCCACTTTTTGTGAGATAAAATAGTCCACACTTTGATTTAGTTAGCCACAGCCCCTTTTTAATTTTAGGCCACACATAGTTAGATGCAACACTTAGATTGTGAAGGCAACTGCCTGGAATTATTTCATCACTACTGTATCTCAACCCGTGATCATTTTCTTTCCAAAGTCTATCACAATATAATCAGGTGTTAATACTGTGATGCACTTGTACATAACATTGCAATCTCCGGTCAACTTCTGCACTGTCTGTACATTCTGTCATGGTCATCTTTTCCACGACCACATTTTTTAACATCATCTTAGTCCAGTCCATTACTGTAACAAACAAACATAAAAAGTTCAGACCCTAAAAATGCCCACATCTATGCATTTATAAGAAGTCTATGAACAGCCCATCAACAAGATGGCACCGACTGTCCTATAAAAGGCTTTAGTTTTGACCATGTGACTCAGGAAAGAGGTGGAGTCCTTTTCTCAGTGTTTTTGCCATATTACAAAGGAAGTGTCAACAGTTACGTTTTCGGGATAGACAGCTCTTGGTAACATTGGCTGTTAACAATCTTTTCCCGGTAATACCTCATGACTATGGGATCAAAGCAGTAAGATCTTTAGCACATGAATTGAAGTTTAATGCTGACATTATTTGTCACTTATTAGATATCATTCTTCACAACAACATTTTTCTTTATGGTGATAAGTGCTACTTACAAACATGGGGGGTGGCAATGGGCACACCATGTGCCATCACCTACTCGAACTTGGTACTTGCATATTGGGAATGGCAAAATATAATATGCTCGAATCCATGGAGAAGTCATTTATTATTTTATGGGCGCTTTGTGGGTGATATTTGTATTGTGTGGATGGGGCAGGTCATAGATCTACAAGCATTCATAGCCTATTTGCACTCTACCACAGAGTTCCTTAAATTTTCAGTTAAATACTCAGATAAAGGGATTGACTTTTTGGATGCTAAAATTAGCTATGATGTCACGCAAGGTCTCCGAACAGGAGTACATCGCAAGGAAACTAGGCGTAACCATTATTTATATCGCCATAGTATGCACCCAAGTCATATCTACAAGAATATAATGGAAAATCAAAGGATGCGCCTATCTAGGTTATGCACTGAGGAAGATATATTTAAGGAGGAATGTGAATTGCTCAAAGGACATCTTAGAAAGAGAGGCTATAAAGAATCAGATCTGAATAAACCAATAGATCATAACACCTTCAGAAAGACTAAAGGTTGTCCTTACTATTTAACAGCATCTGATGATGAACACAAAGCTAAACCCCAGGAGAATCAGCAAGGGCAGAAGATTAATTGTTTGCTCACCTACAGCTCCGATAATCAGCAAATTTGTGAAATTATTAATAAATACTGGCCAATACTCTTGGAAGATGAGAAGCTTAAAGTATTAGTGGGAGAAAAAACAAGATTTGTTTATAAAAATAAAAAGAACTTGAAACAGTTACTTTGCCATAAAGATGGCAGTCATAAAAGATTCCCTGAACCCATAGGAATGTGAAAATGTGGGAGATGCAAAACATGCCCACATAGTAATCCTGTTCCAGGATTTAGGCATCCAGTAAATGGCAAAGAATACAATTTCCAGGCATCTGCCACATGTAACACCAAACATCTAGTATACTTAGCAACCTGTAAACAGTCTACAGCATTTTATATAGGGAAAATGGACCAACGCTTCAAGGACTGTATTTTTAAGGCACCTTAGAGATATTTTACATGAAGAAGTTCAAAATAGTTTGGCCAACCATGTGAAATGTTTTCCTACACATTCTTTCTACTTCCAAGCTGTGGATATAATTATACCAAGTCCCAGAAGAGGAGATGTGAAGAATCTAACAAAAACCCGAGAAATAAAATGGATCACTAACCTTAGAGCACACAAGTATCCAGGGTTAAATGCTGTAGTTCCCCTTAAACCTGTTTTAAAAAATAGGCATATATCCATTAGTTGATTATCTGAGGAAAGCTTGTTCTTTAAGTGTATAGTGAATTGAAGCTACTGAAGGCGTGTCCAAAATAATTGTTCCTGATAGGTACATAGATGTTTAAAACATTTAGCTCAAACCTAAAAGAGTTACTGAACTGAAGAAGGCCTGAATAGGTTGAAAGAGCTTTTCTTCTTTTTTACCCTTTGGTTTTAAATGAAGTTTTTATGTTTAAATAAAGCCTAAAGTTTAAAATTTTCAACATTAAGGTTACAACACTATCTTCTAGCTCCGTGGTGGTCAACTCAGGAATACTTTCTGTTTTTTTTCTCACTTGTTTTCACCTGGGAAGACTTTTAGCAGCTAAGGAAGTTTTTTTCTGCCACGATTTTTAATTTGGTTTATGGAAACAGCTTTATGACACCTACAATTACACAGAAAACATCAAGTTATACAACTTGTTGACAATTAGCGAAACATGTTTTTGGCAAACTCCCAGTCACGGGATTCCACTCCGGTTTCTAATGCAGAAAGGGTGTTTTTCACTTGCAAATTGACAAATGACAACTTTTCTTCACACCTTTTGGAAGAAAAGTAAAAAGAAAGGGGCAGGCTCCCACCAATATTGCCTGCGCCCAACACATCATCTGGGGTAACAGTGTTTCTTTTCTTATGTTGTTTTTAGGAAAATAAAGTTAAAAATAGCAATCTAGAAAGAGGTCTACAAATGTACAATAACAATATAATGAATTGCTCTAAAGAAAAGTGGTAAAATTGTCTAGCTGAAGAATGGTACATGGTGGTAGGTCTTTGGTAACATAATGTTATGCAGTGGCACCCATAATGGGGGGAGTGTTGCTGTCACCGTCACCAGTGATAAAATTATGTAGGGTTTTAATTAATGCTAGTGCATCGTTGACTAATGGCAACATATTGTACTGTTGCTCTGTAGGGGATAAGCATGTGAATCTAGCCCGTTATTTAGTATTAGAAATAGGTGACTGTTAGTAACTTGTTGCAGTTTTCCAGATGGAAGCAGTAGGAGGATATGATATTTATTTAAATATTTTGCCATTACTGCTATATAATGCCAAAAGAGTCTTCCTATAAAAGTTCCTCAATCTGACCTCGCAAATTCTCTAAGGGCTTTGCTTATTGTTACAGTTTATTATAGAATGTCATCTCTGAAAAGAAAGGCAGGGCTGCATGATTTCTTAATGGCCGGACTTGTAACTTAAGGTTACTTTGGATTTACAATGTGCATACTGGTTGGACTGGCCAATCAGAGTGCATCATTCTCGTCATTTCGGACATGACATGTATAATACAGAATATTATATCCATAAAGTAGCAGAAAATATTCTAAGGGTTCTACTTTAGATAACAGAAGTTTCAAATCTTCAAACATCATATGGCTGAGGACTAGTTTTGAAACTTTGAACATCAAAGTAAAAAAAATAAATAAATATTTTTTTTTCTTTTAAATGTTTGCAGGGGGACAAGCCACCTGCACCCCCACACCCTCTGCTACTTAAATATACCAACTTTGAGATCACACTACAGTGAGGAAAATGGACAATTTCCCATTCCCACTATATAGTGATCGACATTCAGAACGTTCAAAGTTTTCAAACTTCGATCATCTGTTCCTCAGCCATATGATGTTCGAAGTTTTGAAACTTTGATAACCTGAAGGGGACCCATTCTAAGAACTAAGCCAACACAGGATTGGAGAGAGGAGATTCTGTTGATAGGGATGACTGCAATTAAGGAAATAGACAATAAGCAAGAGGGGGCTGGAATTTATTGGAGAAAACTGGCAAAGGAACCAAGGTATCGGGAGCAAATAACTAGACAGGGAAAGATGACAGAAAGGGAAAACGCCAAGAACTTATTTGGATTGCAGGTTAGAGATTGCCTTCCCTATCAGAAATTGATATCAGAGTATTGGCAAAGAGAAATAAATGGAAGGGGTCCTAAATAAAAGACCAGCATTGGTAGAGGTTTTAGTAGAATCTATAACAGAAGCTGCTGTTAAAAAAGGAATAATTAGTAGATAACTATAAGAATCAATCAGAAGAGGTTTTGAAAGGACTGGGAAGTGAAACTGTATAAGCAACTCACAGAGAAACAATGGGAGAATATATGCTAATCTCCCAAATATGCAACAAAGTCTAGAAGATTCATGATTTTTGCTGGAAATGTTTGCATAGATATTTCTATACCCCAAGTAAACTCCAGAGAATTTTTCCGCAGACAGCAAATGTTGGAGATGTGACAGGAAAGAAAGAGATAATTGGGAACATATTTTCTGGGAGTGCGGTGAAGAGGAAATTGGCAACATATTTTCTGGGAGTGCGGTGAATTGGTGGACTTCAAGGATTCCCTTCAGGCTGCACTGTCTGAGATGCTGGGTGGGCAGATTGGTCTGATGAGGGAGATGATTTTTCTGAGCTGTGATACAGAATTGGAATTGCCTTGGCATGGTAAGACCTTGCTGTGTCTAATAATGGTGGCTGCCAAGAAGCAATTACTAGAAAATGGAAATCAAAATCTAAACCAACTATTCTAGAAGTAGTGAATACAGTAACCGAGATAAAAGAACTGGAATTGAGATCTTTAGAAAAGGGTAGGAGCAAACTACATAGGAAAAATGGGAATTGTGGGAACAATACATACAAGAGAGGAATTATGTCTAAAAGGAGGCAGGACTTAAATGAGCTATGCAATGTTTGACTGAAAAAGACTGGGTAGATTATAAGTGATATATAATGTTTGCAACTGGGAGGTGTCAATATGGTTTGTGATGTAAAATGCTTGCAACTAGGATTGTGTCGGTGTGATTTGTTTTCATTTATATAAATGTATGATTGCCTGTGTAGTAAGTGATGGTTTAATAAAGATGTTTCATCTTTCAAAAAGGCAGGGATTGAATAATTTATGTAATGTTGCTTAGTTTATATGACATATAGTAATATATGTGAAGTATAATGTTTGTTATATTAATTACAGTGTGATTACTTTTATATTAATGTAAATTTGCCTATGTCACAAGTGATAATTCAAATAAAGGTGTTGGAAAGAAAAAAAGATAGTTCTGACATCAACTGTGGATTAACAGATACTGGTACAGGAATAAACATGCCCCCACAAGTATTTGCTGATAATGCCCCAGGTGGGCATCTCTTAACATTGACTACTATCTGCCATAGTATCTTACTGTGAAGGCTAATACAAATGACAACCATGACTAATTTTTGTGTAGGAATATCAGGGTTTCATTTGCAGAGGCCACCTACCCAAGCTGTGTTACCTATTATTCTCCAGTACTACTATATTTTATTTTATTTATGTATTTAGTTGTCTGTCTTTGTTGACTGGGAAAAGTCAGATTTGGCAAAATCCATTTTCAGTGAAGGCTCGGGGAGAAAAACTCCATCACTGTACATTTTTATTAACAAGTGAATTTTAGAAAGTTCTCAGAAAAACAAAAAAAAATTGCTCATGAAAAAACAAACACGATAGTTATATATAGTAAAGTATTTATATCAACAGGTATAAGTCTATACAGTTGTTCTAGCTGTAAAATCTTGCAGGAATCAAATGCATTGATACTACAGACGGGAAAACATTGTTGTAAAGAAGTTTAGTGCTCTTACATTTCAGTAAAGAAATGTTTGCAAGGAGTTCAAGATATGTAATTAAGTAAATTATAAAATTATGTAGGAAGAGAGATTTTAGTATTGCACAGGTTTGTAAAAAGTTTAAAATATGCAACAAAGTAAGTTATGAAATTATGTATGAAGGGATATATTAGCAGTGTATTGGAGAAAAGTAGCAATAGCATATGACTGAAAGAACGTGGTATAGGATTAGTTTTATTTAGGCTGCCTGTTCCAAGCTGGTGTATATAGAAGGTTTATAACTTAGGTATACAGAAGATGTGTGATAGGGGTAGAGCAGTGGATGGGGGCAGTTAGAAAAAGAGCAAGATGAGAAGTGTTATTTAAAAGGGACGGGGTGAAAAGGGATGTATTGATTCAACTGCAGGGGAAAAGTTGTTAGGAGTGCAATGATTCAAGTAGAGGTGGGCAAAAAGTTAGTGAGAAGCAATAAGAAGTCTGTGCTTCACTACAGGTCTCAGCCTGGTGATGAACATGAGCATGACCAGGACCAGTAAGGTATTGTTTAAGCGGGATTTTATAGCTTGGGAGTTTGTTAATCATTTTACTTCTGTAGGGGCTGTGTTACAGTGTTTGGAGATGTAACAGAAACATAGTAAGTCCTTCAATGAATTATTTGTTTTAGTAGTGCTTAGTAGAAATGTATTCCCATGAACAGAGGTCCCTTGTGGGGGTGTAGGGCAATAATATGTTTTTTGAATGCAGGGAATTGTTCAGGATAATATATCAGTTTTTATTTCATAACTGTGAGTATGTTATGTAGTTGTTAAGCTCTACACAATTTAGTTGCTTTAAGGCTTGGCAGTGATGAGCTCAGTGTGCAGTGTTGGTAGCAAATTTAGCTACTTTGTTGTAACAAGAGGCTAGTTTGGATTTTAGTGTCGAGCTTAGATTTGTAAGGATAGGTTAGTTATACAAGAGGGCTGGAAGCAAAAAGGATGAGGCTAGGGTTTTTCTTGCTGAGTCTGTAAGGTACTGTTTTGCCCTGTAAGGAAAAGCAAGTTTCTGGTGGGTGTTTTTAATTGTTTGAAGAATATGTTGATCAAATTGAAGATTGCCATCTATTACAATGCCCAGTAATTTAGTTTATGGTACCACCTCAGTTTTAGTATTATTTGCAAATGTAACCAAGAAAGATTGTTTTGATACTGTTTTAGAGTGAAGAGCATCAGCATTGTTTTATTGGGAATGTACAAGTCAAAATAAACCAAGAATATAACAGTCCACAGCACACAGGATCCGAGGCCAAATAATCCAACAGCAGGCAATAAAATCAAATTTCTTTTAATTCCAAAAACAGCACACGTAGTCGGTTCTAAATAGAACAGCAACACAGATAAGCCAAGCGCTTTCACCCAGTATATTACTAGGCTTTCTCAAGGCAACAAACAGAGCTATCCATTACACATCAGTTTTAAATAACTAGTACAATTAAATGGTAACTCCACCCATCAATTAGAAGTTAATACCTTTGATGGTGTTGTGTTAAAAACATAGTACAAAGAGAAACAGTTTCTCAAGTTGAATATATATGTTTGTGTAAGAAATACTTTTTAATATAGTCAATAATGGTAATAATACCCTGCAAAGTGCCTTGTCAGTGCAAAATTCATAAAAGTACATCATAAATTAAAAAATTTTAAAATTTGAAATGATTAATTATTGTTACAAGTTGGAATTAAAATTAAATCACATTTCTTATTCCAAAAACTAAAATAGATAGATAAATGATAAATAAATCAAACTTTTTACAGTGACATTGTAAAAAATAGGGAGCTTTCTGACTAATGTCACAACACTACCTAATAACAACAACAACAAAAAGAACAACAAGAAGGTGAAAGAAGAACAAGTGAACCTATACAAAATTAAACTAAATAGTCACATATTATAACCGTGCGCTTCTCATTTTTAGAATGCTGTTAATATTTAAGCCCTCATTCATTCCAGGAGGGGTGCAGGCATCCAATTTCAACTGCCAGAACAGTTCTCGAGTCTCCAATTTGGCCTCCCAGTTGCCCCCTCGTGGGTCTGGCACCACCTGCTCCAACACCAAAAATTTAAGGTTCATGCCTTCACATATCTGGGAGTGTTTGTAAAAGGCATTGGTGCCCTTACATTTAGTGATATCATAAATATTAACAGCATTCTAAAAATGAGAAGAGCACGGTTATAATATGTGACTATTTAGTTTAATTTTGTATAGGTTCACTTGTTCTTCTTTCACCTTCTTGTTGTTCTTCTTGTTGTTGTTGTTATTAGGTAGTGTTGTGACATTAGTCAGAAAGCTCCCTATTTTTTACAATGTCACTGTAAAAAGTTTGATTTATTTATCATTTATCTATCTATTTTAGTTTTTGGAATAAGAAATGTGATTTAATTTTAATTCCAACTTGTAACAATAATTAATCATTTCAAATTTTAATTTTTTTTTAATTTATGATGTACTTTTATGAATTTTGCACTGACAAGGCACTTTGCAGGGTATTATTACCATTATTGACTATATTAAGAAGTATTTCTTACACAAACATATATATTCAACTTGAGAAACTGTTTCTCTTTGTACTATGTTTTTAACACAACACCATCAAAGGTATTAACTTCTAATTGATGGGTGGAGTTACCATTTAATTGTACTCGTTTTTTAAAACTGATGTGTAATGGATAGCTCTGTGTGTTGCCTTGAGAAAGCCTAGTAATATACTGGGTGAAAGCGCTTGGCTTATCTGTGTTGCTGTTCTATTTAGAACCGACTATGTGTGCTGTTTTTGAAATTAAAAGAAATTTGATTTTATTGCCTGCTGTTGGATTATTTGGCCTCGGATCCTGTGTGCTGTGGACTGTTATATTCATTGTTTTATTGGGATTAAGGAATAGGTTTGAATTTTTCAGTCAGGTTTTCGATTGAAGAGAGAGAAATTTGGTTGATTTCTTGTAGTTTGTATATTGTGGGGGCTGTACATATTAAAGTCAAATCATCTGCATATTGTACTATATTTGCTTGGAGTATGGCAGTGTGAAGCTTGTTTATAAAATATTAAAAAGTAGGGGTCCTATTATAGAGCCCTGAGGGACACCTATGGTAACTGGAAGAGAGGAAGAGAAGTCCTGTTGCTATTTCACTGCTTGTTGCCTTCCAAATAGATAACTAAGGAACCATTAAGGGAGGATTGAGAGAGATCTATAAAAGAGAGTTCAGTCAATAAATGTTGGTGGGATACAGTATTGAAAGCTTTGAATAAGTCTAGGAACACAGTTGACACTAGGTTACCATTTTCCTATGCTGGTTTATAGTGCTGGTGAAGTGGAGGAGGGTGGTGGTTTTGCTGTGGTGGGGTCTGAAACCATGTTGTGTTTCCAAGATCAGATTATTTGAATTTAGGTGATGTAGACATTGAGCATGAATATGTTTTCAAGTATTTTTGATAGAGGGAAGAGGACTGTAATAGGCCTGCAGTTATTAAAATCTCTAGATGTGCCACCTTTGTGTAAAGGTATAATAATGGATTTTTTCCAGATGGAAGGAATTCATTTCTCAGATATAGATTTATTTACTAGTACAGAGACCAGAAAAACAATTGCATCTGCAACCATTTTAAGCAGTCTGAGGTGAGCTGGTCAGTAGCTAGGGTGATTGGTTTTAGCTTATGTAGGAGTTTTGTAATAGTAGAGGTAGGTACTAGGCTGAAATCAAATAGCTGGGAATATTTAGCAGATGCTGCAGGTACTGAGAGGGTAGTGGAAATATTAATGTTTGTGATATTTGTGAGGGACAATATACTTTGTATAAAAGAGTTGTTAAAGGGTGTAGGAATGAATCAGTAAGTATTATTGGATGTAGAGGTGGGGGTTATAGTTTGGCCTGGATATAAACGTTTGTTTATTTATTGATGTCTAGAAAAGTTTTAAGTTGCTTTATGTTTGTTTTGGAGGACATTGTAATAGGTTTGCTTATCATGTTTTAATTTGGTATTTTGTCATATTCCTTAGTTGTCTGAAAAACTGAAATGCATTTTGTGTTCTGTTTTTGAACCACTCTTTCCAGGCTTTGTCTTGCTGTAGCATTAAAGTCTTAGTTTCTTTTGTTAGCCATGGTGCAGGACTGGATTTGACCATTTTAGTACATACTGGGGCAAGGTTATTGAGAATATTTAGTAATATCTCATTGAAGTGCAAGACAGCAGAGTCTAAGGGCATAGATTTTAGTCTTTTACAGTGGCATTACTTTAAGGATTTGATTAAAGTGTGTTTGTCAAAGTATTTTTGTAAATTATATGTTTATTTTGGATATTGTAATTTCTAAGAGTGTAAGTAGGTTGATGGTCACTTAGGCCATCTGGAAGGCTACTGGCTGCCCTACTTTTGTTGAGTCTATTAGTAAGAATCCAGTTTAAGGTTGATTACCTACCAGTAGTTTTGTGTAGTCATGAACTGGTGTAATTAACTGTGTAAAGCCATACAGGTTTATGGAATCAGATGGGGTGTTGCTATTGATAAGCTGCCAGTCTAAATTTAGGTCTCCTAGTGTTATTGTTTCATGCTGTATATGATGGGATACCCAGTATATGATATTTTCCACAGTGGTAATGTTTTACCCGGTGGGATATATATGGCTGCCAAACAAAGCATTCCATTGCTCCTGCTTCTTGGGCGGAGCTATTATTGCAATGTAGGTGCAGTCTATAGTCCCCAGTACCTCAAGGAAATGGGCTATGTCATAAAAGTCTACATAGTGTTGCCTTTTTCCTCCGGGATACATGGAAACCACTAATGCTCCCCCCTCCACATGCTGAAAAATGGCATCAGGAAACTGGTGAATTAGTCACTGAAAACTCTCTACAGCCAGTATTCTCAAAGCCAAACATACCTTGGTGTCCACAGGGATAAGTACTACATGCAACCCCTGGACCTGCATATGAGAGCAACACATCTCAACCAGCTCCTGCAGTGGTGTCTCTATCCACATGCTAGTAATCCACAATATCAATGTCATGCAGAGCATGACATGCTACATGTAGATGAATGACTCAACATTGCTATCCACAATATCAGTGTCATGAAGAGCGTGACATGCTACATGTAGATGAATGACTCAACATTGCTATCCACAATATCAGTGTCATGAAGAGCGTGACATGCTGCATGTAGATGAATGACTCAACATCGCTATCCACATTATTAGTGTCATGCAGAGCAGGACATGTTACATGTAGATGAATGACTCAACATCGCTATCCACAATATCAGTGTCTTGCAGAGCAGGACATGCTATATGTAGATGAATGACTCAACATCGTTATCCACAATATCAGTGTCATGCAGAGCATGACATGCTACATGTAGATGAATGACTCAACATCGCTATCCACAGTATCAGTAACATGCAGAGCATGACATGCTACATGTAGATGAATGACTCAATATCACTATCCACAATATCAGTGTCATGCAGAGCATGACATGCTACATGTAGATGAATGACTCAACATTACTATCCACAGTGTCAGTGTCATGCAGAGCATGACATGCTACATGTAGATGAATGACTCAACATCACTATCCACAATATCAGTGTCATGCAGAGCATGACATGCTACATGTAGATGAATGACTCAACATCGCTATCCACAATATCAGTGTCCTGCAGAGCATGACATGCTACATGTAGATGAATGACTCAACATTGCTATCCACAATATCAGTGTCATGCAGAGCATGACATGCTACATGTAGATGAAAGACTCAACATCGCTATCCACAATATCAGTGTCATGCAGAGCAGGACATGCTACATGTAGATGAATGACTCAACATCGCTATCCACAATATCAGTGTCATGCAGACCAGGACATGCTATATGTAGATGAATGACTCAACACTGCTATCCACAATATCAGTGTCATGCAGAGCAGGACATGCTACATGTAGATGAATGACTCAACACTGCTATCCACAATATCAGTGTCATGCAGAGCAGGACATGCTACATGTAGATGAATGACCCAACATCACTATTCACAATATCAGTGTCATGCAGAGCATGACATGCTACATGTAGATGAATGACTCAACACTGCTATCCACAATATCAGTGCCATGCAGAGCAGGACATGCTACATGTAGATGACTGACTCAACATTGCTATCCACAATATCAGTGTCATGCAGAGCAGGACATGCTATCTGTAGATGGATGACTCAACATCGCTGTCCACAATATCAGTGTCATGCAGAGCAGGACATGCTACATGTAGATGACTGACTCAACATTGCTATCTACAATATCAGTGTCATGCAGAGCAGGACATGCTACATGTAGATGAATGACTCAACATCACTATCCACAATATCAATGTCCTACAGAGCAGGACATGCTACATGTAAATGAATGACTCAACATTGCTGAAGTTGACAATGAGCAAAATTGTAACTACCAGCAATGATATCGGCCTCTTGCATATACACATTCACTGGAGGGGTGCGACCCTGTACATATTTTCATGGGCAGCCTCTTTTACTCCAAGTTTTTTGCTGTAGTCAACAATGTCGAAGTCTCAGCACAAAATATACATTTCTGAATCCCTCGGTGATATTGTTTACCGTTATTTGCATTACAGTTGCCCCCATTTCAATACTGCTGCTCATTTCTTTCTAATTACACTTCTGTTTGCATATTATGCAAGCAGTGAGATTTCTCTGCTTTCTGCCTTCTGCAAAGTGTTTCTCTGAATCCCCTCCACCTAGCTCATAGTCACACCACACAAAATCTGTTACTGTGACACAAAACCTGTTTCTGAATCCCAAGGCATGTTTATTATTAATACAAAAATGAGTGGTGATGAGGTCACAACAGCATATGTCATAGAGGAAAGTTGTTTTTGTGTCTTTCGGCTTTTCCCGGTTAGGGGTCACCACAGTGGAACTCCTGTCCGCTAATGATTGGCAGTTGATTTTTACATACCGAGTTGCCAGCCCTGACGCACAACCTTCAACGAAGGTACACCCATTCACACATGTCTCCATGCAGAAGACAATCTAGCTGAGAGTCGAACCGGACAGCGTCTTACTGTGAGGGGCCACCGCTACCGCAGCAGCACCACCGCGGATATGTCATAGAGGAAAGTAACCCCCTGTATATTAGTGACAAAAACTATTAGTAAGTGCTTTTCTGTATAACCCCCTGTATATTAGTGACAAAAACGTTTAGTAAGTGCTTTTCTGTAATATCTGCAGAAAAGATAGTCCTGAATATCTTTAGCATGTGTATATGAAATATCTAATTTGTATGGCAGAGCATTTCTTAAGTCTACTCAGATATGCCCACAATATCTTAAGGACAGCAGCAGAAATTTGTACAGAAAGTATAGTAAATTCAGTTACAAAATGACAAGCATCCTTCTTGTCCTAACACTTAAAATCTTGACAAAATAATTACTGTGACAAAAACTAATCTGAGAATGGAGAAAGTTAGTTCAATAAAAATGTAATAACTTGCAATAAGCATTCTGAATGATATCGACTGAATAGCTACTGTTACTAAACTGGACAGTTATTATCTTGGCTTAACATAAAATAATCAGCATTTGTACTGCTATATGCTTAGCTCTAAGAAATTCTGTGTAAACAAGGAAAAAACACAGATGGTTAGCATGCAGCACGATGCATGGGGAGGACAGCGCAGGGAAGTGGGTCTCCTATAGGACTTAGTGAAAACTGTAAACACCTGTACAACCTTAAGAGTAAGATCTAAGAAACTGATCACCGGATGACAGGTGGCAACAAAGGAAATATCAAAGGCATTCTACTTCAGCCTGTTCATAAAAAAAATACCATTATCAGCATTGCCACTATGTATCAGCAACAACAAATAGACAAAGTTCTTGTCTACAGCACCCTTGAATAAATTAACACAGATAATCACGTAAGATGCACCCATTGCTGCACCAGATCTGAATAATCATTTCTCCATTAAATTCAGAAAGAAATTGTTAAGATAAAAAATAAGATGCTCTAAAATATGCCTTACTACCACCATCAAGAATAGAGTTTACTGCCTCCAAACCAAATTATTACTTGATGTTAAGGTAAAGGCTTACTGCAGCTAGTACTTTCTGGGAGATCAAACAACATCCTGTATTTTAGACAGAAGGCCATTAGAGTATCTAACATAATATTGCAATCCAGTGACAAGTGGGAATAATCAATAATCATTTACCTACTTTAGCTGTAAAACTTTTACATTCTGCCATGATTAGTCTGCCCGGGGAATTCTCTAATCTTTTTTAATCTTAGGGATGCAAATAAATAATACTAGTTTCAAATAAGGTATGTCAGAGTATTTGCAAATTTAATAATTTAAAGGTGCCAGCCTTTTATTACAAACACAGGATTATACCCCCAAAATTCTATTTACTTCAGTGACTGCCTTCCATACCTCTCAGCTGTCCAGATTTTCACAGAATATCCAGATCTTTGTCTAATATTTTTGGTGTGTTTCTCATAAAATTATGGTTTTCTGAAAAATCACTGGCAAATCATTGAGGTCTGAAGTCAGAAAACAGTGGCAGACATTTGAGTTTCAGACTTCATATCCTTCAGAAAATTCATGCTAATGCAAAACCTGTTATTCTTTCAACTTTCTAAGTTTGTAAGAACAATATTTAAAAAGTGTCTCTATTTTTGGGCCTTTGTCCCACCATTATTTGTGTCTTTGTCCAGATTTCTTGTTCTAAGAGGTTGAGAGGTGCCCTCTCACTCTTCTCTGGTTGGTCCAGTACAGGTATAATCAAGAACTCCAGATCTTTTTCCAGCCTACAGTCTTCACACCAAGGTTAATTTGCATTTGTTTGAATTTGGGCTCACTTGCTACATCTCAGCCCACTTGTTCAGCCTTTCTAAATCCTTCACAAGACTCTTTCCCCAGTCCTCCCCTCCTGCTCCATCCTTTGTGTCACCAGCAAACAGGATGATCCTGCATTGTCTTTGCACAGATATGTTACAGATAATCGCAGTGAAGAGCAGAGGACTCATGACAAACTATGTGGTGCTCTACTACTCACTGTTCTAATCTCTGGCACTGGTCTCTTACCACAATCCTCTGTACCCTACCAGTTAACCATGCAGCTACCCATTCCTCAGTCTTGATCATATATCCAGCCTTTCCAGTCGTCCAGTCAGATTCCTGTGTGCTCTTGTCAATTCACTTTTAATCCTGTCATAAAACTGGATTGGATTTGACTTGACTGCTCCTTCTTTTCAGAAACACAGCCAGAAGCTGCATTAGCAAATATTTGCTTACTTTTGAGTCACAGTCTGTAATTTACTATTAGGAGTAAAATTCCAAAACTATGGATCACTTCAGGTAGGTATCCTCTATCAGAGTCTACTGGTCATCCAAACATGGGGATGATAACTAGTAGATGGCAACCATATAGGATGGGGTCAAAGGCCAAGTGACAGTTAAAAATGTTATCCACTAATGCAGTAGGTAGATGATTAAAGAGAACTAAAGGTATGCAGTGGTTCTTGTGCTGCAGTCTAATGGCAATGTATGTAGAGTGGAAACATTGCATAACAATGAAGCTGAAAAAATCTTGGGAAGGAAAAACACAAACTTGAGAAGTCCACTACAGCATAGGGCTTTTAATTCCTAGTATTTATCTTAAAGAAATATTTGAGCACTATTTACCATAATGAAATTAAATAATTTGGAAGAGCTGTATTCATCCAAAAGCATCAGCATCAATTATTTACACTTAAAAATTATTTCACTGGAAATGACTGTTGAAACTGCAGAGACTATGAAAATGTGTGTCCCTACTCCATTTTCTGCTGTCTTGTCTGAAGTATGATGCTGTTGTGATATAGTCATGGTTCTATCACTTCTAGAAACTGTCATATGACAATAACATAAACCTGGTGATTACACAAAATAAAAACTTTATTTCCGTATCAAAAGATATGTGAATAACACTGTGAATTACGTGTGTTTGTGTGTGTGTGTGTGTGTGTGTGTGTGTGTGTGTGTGTGTGTGTGTGTGTGTGTGTGTGTGCCTTCATGTCTATATGTATCACATATCCATAGATATAAAGTATAATATATATAATATAATATATATATATATATATATATATATATATATATATATATATATATATAAAGAAAACATTTATATTTATATATATATATATGCTTAAATATGCCAGCTTTATGTATAGACAACTGTTTTGTCAACACAGTTTGAGTGACAGAACAGCTGTCATTTCTGTGAGATTACTACATTACCGGAGTTGGAGTATATGCCCTTTCTCTTGCATTTTGTAATATCAGAGTTGGAATATATAATTAGCAGGGGGTGTGGGAGCACAGCCTGGAAAGTAGGAGGGTATGGCCCCCTACAAAAACATCATTTTTTAGTTGCATACTCTGAGGCTATGTCACCATCAGCGACACTGACGTTTGGGTGTTTACAAATTTTTAAGTATACCAATGTGTGTATATGTGTGTGTATGTATATAAATACAAATATATATTACATATGCGTGCATTGACACACACGCACACACACACACACACACACACATACATATGCAATTACATACCTACGTTTACAATATATGAAATATATAACAGTAAAGGAACCACAAATTACACGTTATAGCTCTTGCATTCTACCTAGCTCTGCTGATTATATTACACTTTAATGGAGAACTGTACAAAATGTGAAAAAAGTATGGTTTTCAGTGTGTCTGTGACGATGTGAGGTATTACCATCTGTGCCAGGGAAAATAGGGCAGTGCATGTGTAGCACATGCCAGCATAGTTAGCTGGAGTTTTGTAAATAATTTTGTGTCATTTGACTATCACACTGACTTGTACAGATGCTTATGCTAAAAATTTAACAAGTGTTATTATAAATGATTAAATGTTTATGTTTAAACAAAGAATTCTGCAAGGGAAGAGAAGACAGTTTTGAAATTGTTCTATAGCTTTCAGATACTAAAACAGATCTTAGCAAAGCTCTGAGTGGTGCATTGTACCAGAGTCAGGTGATCAAATGTGATGTCATTCCATAACCAGCACTGAGAGAATGGAGCTCTCACAGCAGCTTGTTTTGTTTTTTTTTGGAACCTGATATACTATACTACAGTTATCATAGTTAGCTCAGTCAATTCAGTTAGAAGTTTTAAGATCATCACCTTGCCTTCTGGAAGTAAGCATCTCAGTATCTAATGTTGCTTTGCTGTATTAATTAGGTTAGCTCGGGAACAGTTATTCTTTAGACAGGAAATACAGTCAGGTTAGTTAAATATTGTTTTTCTGCATCTGTTTGAATCTGTCAAACTGTGTTATCTTTATTTCTCCTGTGACTGAAACTCTGGTGTTTATTGTGCTTAGATATTTAGTATTCTCATGTTTTCTATTTTATTATTCATTATTAAATATTTTTATACCGTTTATTGTGGCTGGTCTTTTAGACAATACTTTTAATGTCTTGAGAGTACTTGTGCTTATTCTAGTGATGCCCTGGCCACTAGGATACCAAAAAGCCTAGCTGCTTTGGTTACACTCTACCATTTATGTTAGTATTGATTTAACTCAGTATAATTTGATACCCTTGTAAGAGCCTGACAGTGGTTGACTGGTGGCAGCATAGTTACCTTATAGTTTGGGCAGAAGGGGTACAGTTAGTAAATCTGTACCAGCCTTTCCCAGGAGTGCGTGTGTGTGTGTGTGTGTGTGTGTGTGTGTGTGTGTGTGTGTGTATGAAAATCAAATACCCAGGTGTGCTACTTGAAACTGGAGCACAGTGCTCCAACGTGAGTATTGTTTGGGATCTGGAGAGACAGAAAGTCCAATCCCAGGTCTGGAGAGTGTTCACTGTGTGCTCTTGGGGGAAATTGTACTTGATGCAGAGAGCTGCATCTTAAAATACTGTATAAATCCATTCCAGTTTTTAGTGACTGTCTCTCACCACTGTCAGTGGTGAGGATTGAGGCCCCTTGATTACTGGCTTGGGGTAAAGAGAGGCCATCACAATGTCTTTGTCTTTTCGGCAATATTTTGCCAGTATCACTGTAAGAGTTTACTGTTATTTTTCTGATGTGTTACACCCCAGAGTGATTTGCATAGAGACTGCTGTGCTTGCATGATTTCATTTTATAGTCACATTTTTGTTCCCCTGGTATAATTTTATTGGGACTGAAAGTACAATATGATGAGAATAACATTTGCTGTGTTTATGATTTCTTATTTTCATAATTGTCTTAAGATTGTATAATTCTGAAATATGTAGCTTTCCCTTGCTCCCGTATAGACAATGCAACTAAATAAATAAATAAAAATAAAATTATGAAATACTTCAGAAAAAGTCAAACTGGTGAATATAGAAAGTGCAGAAACAGCTCCATGCAGATATTAGTACTTAAATCAATATATTCTTTTTATGTGACTTTCTTGGGGGTTGATTAAAAGAAGGAAAATCACTTTATAATGAGAAAAACTTAATATGTGGAATGAGTTGCTCTTTAATAATAGCTTAAAATAGGTACAAATCCCATCCAGTAGAATAGAGTTTTAAGTAAGAATAAAACCTATCCACTAAAAATATGACTTAATATGAATTAACAATACTGGCTGCAGTGAGATAATGTGAAAACAGTTGTTGACATAAAGCAATTTCCAGTGCTGCTTATAATGTACCTTTTCTTTTAACCTCATGCCTACAGTTCCTGTCAAACACTACAAGACAAATTAATTCAACAGTCTCTTAGAAATAATGCCATACTTACTCCAGATTCATTGAGCTACAATTTCACCAAACAAACTTCTGCAATATTGAGTTTAGAACTATCCATCTTTCTGCACTGTATACGTCTGCATTATTTTATGTATACAATTTTATACTTTCTTCATTTAGCACCTAGTGTCTTACACCCTTGTAGTATTGGCTCCAAGAAGGCATAGAATAAATATAATAAGAGCTATTTCTGCAAAAACAATATTTACATGTATTTATTATATTTCTGGCAAATGATTCTTGCAGATCAAGATATAGATGTCTCATTTTTAGAACAAGCTAGGAGTGCTAATTTCAGATACTAAGAGAGAAGCATGATGTTTACAGAAGTGTAGCTCCTCCCAGCTCAGTGGTGTGGAGGGCTGGAGCCCTCTGATCCAAACAGTCTGAGCTCAGTCAGCAGTTTGGCCACTGTAGGATCTGTGTGGGGTAGACTCTGGCGGTGGTGCTGCGGTAGCGTTGTCGCCTCACTGTAAGACGCTGTCCAGTTCGATTCTCAGCTAGAGCATCTTCTGCGTGGAGACATGCGTGAATGGGCGTACCTTCATTGAAGTTGTGCATCAGGGCTGGCAACTCAGCATGTAAAAATCAACTGCCAATCATTAGCGGACCGGAGTTCCGCTGTGGCGGCCCCTAACCGGGAAAAGCCGAAAAGACACATCAGGATTTGTGTGGGGAGAGGAGGAATGAATGGATTTTGCCAGCTCACTGCCCCAAGGGGAGGGTTGTGGATTCTTCTTGCTGTTTTCTGGTGGAAATCACCAAGTATTACCAGGCTGCAAGCTGCCTGTGTAGTCATAGGAAGAGCGTCATTCTGCCTAATGATCAGCATTATATCATAACTGTGTCTGCCTTAGTTAGGGTCTTTTTTCCCTTCAAACTTCCAAAAATCTCTACCCTCAGCCAGTATGACTGTATTTTTTCTGGCCAAGAGAAAGACTCCTGCTGCAAGGCTCACAGCAGGATTCTGCCACTCCTTTAGATATCAGCAGCTGATAACAAGGGTGGGTAAAAACAGTATACACATTATATGTAGTTATATATCAGCATTATTACATTTCCTGATATAGGGCTAGAACTGCACTAACCATAAGAATGGAGAGAATCTGAGTGTGAACATGAGTTGTTACAGTGTGTGACATTGTGCAAATAAGATGACTAACTTCACAAGAAAACATTATGTGACAATGTCTGATCATGAATGGTGTTAAGAAATGAGCAGTATAAGTAATGTATGACAGCATGTAAGGCTATATGAACAACAGAAATGACACTGTATGTGAGAAAATAGTGGGTAAGAGTGTGGGAGAATGACAAGTAGCAGTATGCAATCATAATGTAGGCATGACTAGTAACAGCATGTGAATATGACTAGTTAGACTGTGTGAGCAGGACCAGTAACAGCATGTGAATATGACTAGTGAGATTGTGTGAGCATGACCAGTAACACATTGTAACTATGACCAGTTAGACTGTGTGAGCACGACCATTAACAACATATAAATATGACTAGTGAGACTGACTAGTAGCAGCATGTGAATATGGCTAATCAAACTGTGTGAGCATAACTATTAACAACATATAAATATGACTTGTGAGACTATGTGAGCATGACTAGTAGCAACATGTAAATATGACTAGTCAGACTGTGTGTGCCTAACTATTAACATATAAATATGACTAGTGAGACCATGTGAGCATTAGTATCTGTAGCTGCTTTGCTCACCTTTTTGTATGCGGCTGCTTTCCATGTCAATGAATTTCTCCTTTACCTTTTTTAGATGGATCTTGTCATCCACAGGGAGTTTGTCATCATTTGGTTAAAGAAATCCAAGACTGATCAAGTTGGTAAAGGACAGCAGGTGTGCCTGGACAAGACCAGTGGGCTAGTGACTTGCCCTGAACATTGGATGAGTTTGCTATTTAATATTGCCCCCTTAGAAAAAAGGCCAGGCTTTGTTTTCATGAGGGCTTCGGGCAGGACTTTTAACCTATCAGAGATGAATACATTTCTTAGGGAGGCCTTGGTAGAGAAAGGGATTCAACCACAAGGTTACTCTCTCATTCCTTTCAGATAGGTCGTACCTCAGACTTGGCCATGGTAGGGCACCTTGGTGCAGGTCATTCAAAGAACAGAAAGGTGGGTCTCTAATGCCGTTTCATCATACATCAGGCATTCATTTTTATTTCTGTTGCAGGGAAGGAGGTGATTTGGCTCATGGACCATTCTTTTATTCAGAAAGCATCCATCTGAGCCTTGGCTGACCTGGCTGGTCACTCAAGTTCCTTTGATAGTACCCGGTGGACAGTTCATTATTTTGGTTTCCTGGTTTTAGTTGGTTTCAATTTTAGGAATTCCGGTGAAAGATTACCAGGGAAGAAGCCTTGCCTAGCATTGTGATAAATTATCTCAGGGGAAAAGGCAGTTTTCTTTTGGACTGCCATTATCCCTAGATTGTACTGGAAGAGTGCTAGAAGGCCTAGTGCCATTGAGAGAGCAAGGCATTTTATCAACCACAGAGTCAAGGGGACTGTTAGCCAAACTGGTTTCCAGGTGATTGAGTACAGTGATACTTACAGACTGGAGCCTGATTTCTATGATTTGGACAATGTTTATTTAAATAACATAGGTTTTGATTTGTTTAATTTGGACATGGTTGTTGCTATTCAGGAATTTTTCAAAGTGCAACTTGCTTTATTTCATAAACCAGAATTTATTGGCAAGGCCGTTGATTTGGGGGGAATGGCATGGCATGCTGGGTTGGTGGCGGCCTTATGGCTTCACCCCCTTGTGGTCCCCCCTGTTCTTGTTCGTCAGCCTCGTCTCTCCTAAAACTGGACCCAGATTTGACCAGAGGCTATATCAAGGGTATGTGCCTTGTAAGTATGAGTTAAATGCATTTGCTAGCAGGTCAGAGGTAGCTAGGAATATGCACCCGTTTTTCTCTGAAGTGGAAGCCGCAACAGGTGGGTGTACACCAACCGGCTTCAGGTGATGGTCTGATGGCATTTGTTGATATGTTACATATGAATTATTTATGGCATCACTATTGGTTGTCCTTGCTGTTATATAATGAAAGGTTGCAGACTCAATCTGATGTATTCTATGACTCAGCTCAGTGGACAACAAACAGTTTATTCCAGTGACAGTAAGAACATTAAAGGTATAACTTCTAAGTACCTTAAAAGGTCAAGAAGCCTTATCCAATCTCTCTTCCCAACCCTTTCTAACCTCCTCTGATTGATTATTATAATTATCATGCAATATTTTATATGCTCTACTAATTATTCACTTTTTAATGGCAGCTTCTGTTCTAGGTTCTATTGAAAAGTCTACCATGTGAATGTAAATTTGCCTATGTCTCAAGTGATAATTCAGTAAAGGTGTTTGAAAAAAATGGTCAAGAAGCCTTAACAGGTTACAACACTGGCAAACCTAGGTTTGTTGAAAAGACAAATAAGAACATTATAACCATTTTGGAACAGGACAAATGGCCAAACAGTTAATTTCCAACAAATCTAATGGAACCTCTGCATATTTTGGTTATAGGCAGTCCAGATTTACAGTTAATAGTCTATATGTGGAGAATAAATACACAGTCAGCAAAGTAGGTTTGCATATGAAACCGCAGGCATTGTCTATCATGCATACTGCCAGTCATGTGATGTATTCCATATCAGTCGCATGAGTAGCGGACTGAAAGACAGGATTGCTGACCATAACAGAGCTGTAATGAAGGAAGATACAAGGAATGCTTTAGGCAGACAACTTGCATTCTAAAGATTTCATGAAATGTTTATTTTTTGTTTTAGAGAAAATTTAAGGAGATTTAAGAGGGGGGATATTGAAGCAGTTCTTGACAGCCATTAATTGATGTTGCAGTTTAAATTTAATTATTTTTCTTTCCCCTGGTATAAATTGCAGTATTAATTCAGATTGCTTTTTTAAAGCTGAAATCGATACATTATTCAAATCTTTATGACTAGGTGATTTTAGTCACCTAACTAGTCTGAAGGTCCTTAAGGTCTGGGGTTGTATCACTACCTGATAGAGTTCTTGTTAAGTCTGTAGAACGAAAGTGCATACATTGTTATTAAATTGTATTAAAATTGTAATGTTCTGCCACCAATGTTGCTTTTTATTTTTTAATATATCTTTGTGAGTTTTGTTTTATATGCTGGCAGCTAATTGTTTTAATTTTATTGTTTTTCAGTCATTATGGTATTTCTCTGTATATCTGTAAATATTATCTGTAAATATTATTGGCACTGCAGATGTTCTAAAAGTAGTGGGGATATAACAAATATATTTTGGTAAGTCATCATGTGCGCTGCGGTGGTCATTTTAATAGCACTCCAGATTTTTATACTAGCAGCATTCTTTTAGTCACCTATACACAAATATCGATTTTCTGTGTCTGTGTGTGCATGCTCCTGCATGTGCATGTGTGTGTATGTGCATGCATGTGTTTGTGTGTCTCTGTCTTTGTGTCAGTGTTTAAGGACATTAGCCTCGAGTGCACATTACTGCTGGGGCAGGGAAGACACGGTAGAATGAAGAGTAAATAACTGGACTTGTATGCTGGTCAGTTTGCCTCCCTGCTAAAAGCAGACTTGCACAGCACTGCCTTTATGTATCATAACATAAAAGTGTTTGATTTGAAAGGGAAAAATGTGAACGTTTTGCCATGGCCTACATAATCCAGAGTTTATATTCTTCTTACATGTTCTGACATCAGTTGCAAGGAATTATGTTATTTCTGTTTGTGGCATCTATTAGCATAGATGTCAACAGAGTCAGAGCAAAATATTCGACTTGAAATGGCATCCTGCAGTCAAATCTCATTTCCTTGTGTGACCTTGAGTCACATGATATAAAGGGGCGACAAATTTCATGCTAACGCCTTGGTGCTTTAATGTCATTCAGCATTAGCGTACAGGAAAGTATTTTCCCAGGAAGCATAAATTGTGGACAAATCACATCTGGCTTTCTTTTCCTGATTAATAAATTACTGTTCTATGTCATAGCAGTTAATGAAATTAAATATGTGCCAATAAAAAAAATAAACATATGGATTTTTGCCAGCATAACTATTTACCTCACTTGCTGCACATTACACTTGATCTTAGTCAAAATGCTAAGCACCAATATAATTCTTTTAAAATGATGCAAACTTCTAATGGCCCTTGATCCAGTTTGAATTAAGTGGGCAGGTTACCTTAGCTAAAATCAGGATGCGTTTTGCTGGTCTCACATGATACCGCACATGCATTACTGTAAAATCTGTAGCACCATGAAAGCTTATACCAACAATGCTTCAAACCCTGCAGAATGAATACAGATGTCAGTTTTCTTGCTGTCAGTTTCTTATTTTTGTAATTTACTCATTAAGCATTCTGCACAGAGAGTACCTAGAATTTTAGGTACCAGTGCTGCGTCAGTAATGTAATGTGTTAAATATCTTTAATATATGGATTATAAGAAACGGACGCTTGTTTGCTTATTTACTCACTTACCACTCTCTCACTGTAAAACTCAGTTCATATTCCATTCATTATAAGAACACTATTTTAATATGCTGTTCATATACATTGATCATGATACATGCTAATACAGCAGTATAGGCTCATTGCCAATAACAATGAATAAACAATATCCCTTTACTTAAGTCATTTTAGGCCATCTGAAAAGACCAGTTTAACAGTTCAGAGCTGACATAAAATTTGCAAAGCAGGCAAAGCTTTTTCTTTGCACTGCAAGTTATCATCTGCTTGCATTTTGGTTAGCTCATTTTTCTAGATGTAAAAGCGAGCCACTGTGAACCTGGAGCTGTAATGCTCTGTACAACCACAATACATCAAACACAGTGTCTGTATTTTTTATTACAGCTGTTTGTACCATCATAGCCCTCAGGAATAACAGTGCTGAATATAACAAATGCTAGTATCAAATGTCCACGGCTTAGGCTTAAAGACTTTAAAGGCATGGTACATATCGGAAACTGTGCAAATGCAACTTAATGCATATATTAATGCTTTGCTTTGTTACACAAACAGCAAATCAGTTAATAAAATATTGAAAATAATAACATTTTCAACAAAAGGTCAAGCCAGGTAGCTTTTAAATTCATTATAATCAATAGTTTTATATCAAGAATTGTCTACTTATGTAGGTTTCTAGGCTTTGGCAGTGTTCGCAGAGGGATGCAAAACTGAAGATATCGCTGGCAAACACACCCACTGCGAAGCATCGCAGAATATAGATAAGCTTACTAAAACAGAACACATCATGGAACTTTGAAACTGAGAGACGTTACAAACTGGTGTTTACAAACACCATATTTTCATCATTCAGAAACCACCCGGATGTCAGCTCACAGCTTTAATGTAACAGGAGTATTTATTGGATATACAACACAGCCAGAAAGCCATAGATAACATTACAGTCAAAGACAGGAGGAAAAAGAGGCGCAGCAGGAATGTTGCATGTCCTGCAGGTCTTCTGCCCAATACTAAACAGTATGTTATGGAAGTCAGAATTAAGACTACAGTGCCTATCAGACCTAAATTCAAAATGCAGTAGCATGACAGTTCACCTGGCCGAGTCTGGGGCAGCCTGCCCATCTTTTGACATACCTGTCAGCTGGTATGACTTGCGTAAAGCATGATTATTGCTTTCAGACTTTGTTTCCTTTTCCTAGATCTATTGCTTGTTTGCTTGCTTGTGTCTTTCGGCTTTCTATTGATTTTCTAAATATAGACCTTTCTAAGGGTGTTTAAGGGTATATTCAGTGTTAAAACAGCCAAAGCAACCCAAAAAGAATGGAGAAGAACCTTGTCAAATTCAAACTCTTTAATGATTAAGCTTTTTCAACCTGAACATGGTCTTCTTCTGAATCAGATTTCTTTTTGAGTTGTTTTGGCTTTTTAGTATTTCATTTTTACAATTTTGAGAGAGATGCTGACATTCAGTATTAAATATGTACTAAACCCATACAAAGTTTATTCATTATTAACTGTATGTAGCGAGTTATCTGATGACTATTTTATGTTTCACATCCTCTGCTATAGTTTTTAATGTTCAGAGGCGGAAAGGTATGTCTTTCCAGACAGCTCTCAGTTCCTCCTGTCAATGTAAATGCATGTCAGAGGGGGATTGGCATGTACCCAACCCTATCTGTTTATGTATATAGAGGTACTATGCATGACGGCCACAGAAAGACTCTTTTGTAGCTACAGCAAATACATTACAGAGATATATGGATAGCATTGCAAAGCTACTATACATTAAAGGTCCTTGAAAATACATATGGTGATATGCTTACTGGCCAGCTGCCCATTACAATGATGCTAGCTCCACGCTCTGTCCCTGTCAGTGAAGTTCACAATTCCTAGCTGATAACCTGTTCACATTACAGTATGGAGCAGCATAAGATTATGTCAATTCTGGCTGTTAATTTAGAGGATTAAAGCTTTGAATGGCTAAACAGCTGTTTCCTGTAGTCCAGGGTAAAGGGTTTGATTTCTTCCACGTCCATTTCCTGCCTGTCTGACAATTAGAAAGTAATTTAACAGACAGCACTCCCAGTCAGCACTAAAAAAAGGCACTTGTACCCACCGGGTTTACTCAATTAACAAATGAATACACTAAGTGCTATCTGCAGATTAACTAAGGTGTTACATTGTATCTGATCAAAATACTTCCTGGTCAACACTGCATATTCATTGTGCCTAGCCATGTAAAATAATGCAATGCAGTGTGCATTAGTTTAATGTTGCTGTGAGCAGGTTCTGTGTTTTTTTTTTACATGTATGCATGGTCATAAAAGGTAGTTTTTAATGTTGAATGCATTTCATTTAGGGGTACATATGGCACAGTAACAGCAACACTTGTATGCATTATACCAAGCCAGGCAGCTCTGAGAACACACAGCAACAGATGGATCTACTTCTAATACTTGAAAGGCCATATCATCGAATTTCATTTTCTCAAGATGAAAATCGTGAAAAGAAATACCCAAATAGCGAATGTTTCCATGAAACACACACAGAGTAAATAAAACCCACCCAGGTGTGGGGCTACAACTCCACACCCCCCAATAAAGCCCTCCAGAACCCCCATCTATATATACCAACTCCAGGGTCACACTACAGTGTAGAAAAGGGCATGTTGGGCAAGTGTTTACTTGCCTTGAGAAAAATTTGCCATTTGGGTATTTCGTTTTCACAATTTTCGTCTCACAAAAATGAAATTCGATGATATGGCCATTTGAGTATTAGAAGAGGATCCCAACAGACATCCCATGGAGCCATAGGAAAGGGATCCAGTAGGTAAAATATATGATGCTGTAAAGTAAGTCTATGTTGTTGTTTGTCTTTTCGGCTTTTCCCGGTTAGGGGTCACCACAGCAGAACTCCAGTCCACTAATGATTGGCAGTAGATTTTTATGGTGCAGAGTTGCCAGCCCGACACTCAACCTTCAGCAAGGGCACGCCCATTCACACATGTCTTTTGAATGCCACTCGACCGTGGGGAGGACATGCAGACTACACACAAAAAGCACTCCAGCCAAGAAGCGAACAAGAAAACCTCTTGCTGTGAGGCAACAATGCTACTGCTGCACCACCGCAGCTGCCACTGTAAAGTAAGTCTATGACACAGGCAATGCACAGATTGACAACAGTCCACCCTTTTGGTATGCAGCATATGCTGTGCATGTCACTGATGTGGCCAGTGGGTGCAGGCATGTATGCTGAATGAAGGTTCAGGGCATAAAGCAGAAAGATGGCAGAAAAACAAGCAAACAAATAAATAAATGAATAAAACAGTGTCATTTTGTGTTAATTTATTCATGAGTAGCATATTACATGGGCAAATAAATTAAACAGAAAACCACACTTTCCTGACAGTTAAATGAGAAGTTCTGGACAAATGAGTTGTGCTGAATGACCACTTAAAGTCACTCACATTAAGTCATGTATGCTATGCAGTGTTCACTGCACAGCCTTCAGAACACCCTGACCTACAGCAAAGTACCCTGTGTGATGGACCTGAAAAAGTTGGACAGATTGCAATGAATATGATTAGCAAAATCTAATCTGTAAATTGGCCTCATGACACTTTTATTTTCTAGACAGCCATGTTAAATATGCCTTTTGCAGAGCCTGTGGTATGTCAACAGACACATGCGGACAGCTGAAATGGGAAAGTAGATACCCATATTACTGCATGCAAGGTAAGCCAGCAGCATTCTAGTTATCACCTGATTGTGGTGCAAGGGCTGATACCAGATTAAGGAAATCTGATTTAAAATGTTAAGTATGTTTTCTTCTCTCTTATTCTCCACTAGTAACACATTAGGTGTACAAAATGTGTGCTTCCTATAACCTGTGAAAGTGTGACATTTTCTATTTTTGAATACAAAAGTGCACATACATAGTCAGTGGCACAACAGGTAGCACACTCTCCTCTGGTACTAGAGGACCAGAAGACTGTAGGTTCTACTCCCACTCTAAATGATTGGATTTCTGACATTGCATTGCAGTATTGGGAAGGGGCTGCTCATGAGTGTGCCATCCTTTAAATGAGACATTAGACTGAGTTCCCAACTGCTTGATTTGGTGGATGTAAAGGATACAAAACAACTAGTAAATCCACCAACGGTCATTATTTTTTTGTGGACATGTTCAAAATGCAGCAGCATACACATTCCAGTCCACCTTAATGCCACAGTTCTTATAACACATTTTTTCAGTAATCAACATCTATAGCAAAACAACAGCAGTTCCCACATGCAGTAGTAAAGGAGTGTTCTTTCATTAGGGGAAGCTGTTATTTCAGAATGCAGGCCACTGGGTTTGTACCCTTGTATGGTCCTACCCCAGATATTGAGTTGTAGCTCAGAATTACTGTAAGCCTTGTATATTTTCTTCAAGAATGTGCTGGTAGGGAATTCATCAAGAATACACACAACAGCTCAGTGGACAACTTGGGTTAATCATGCTATGGTAACAGTTATGGAATTTTGACAATATTAGATATTTCACTCACTGCAGCCATACATTGTCCTGGTGTCATTATGGCCAGTATGATAGTTATCCCAGATGTAGTCTGAATCCCACTATTGCCAACCAAATATGTGAGAAAAAGTGGTCACTGCCATTAAAATGTTATGACTCGGGGTATGCAGTAACCCAAACTCAAAATCTGACCACCAGACAATGGCAGCAACCTAATGTTTACTAATGTATACACATATACATATACATATAAACCGTATAATTCAAGAATAAGCTAAACAGATCGGTTTTGGCTAGTATCCTACATAGCCTTCAGCAGTGTAATGAAATATAGTCAGCTCATCCATTAAATACTCTAGATTATGCCATTGTGTGACTAATTAAAGATGCTCATTTAAACCAGGTGCAAATAGCCCACCTGATTTAATTATCCATTTCTTTTCTTTTGTGTTTAATGATTCATGCCAGCCTAATTTGTTGGATTTGATGCCTAGGATACGATCAATTATAATAAAATTAAATGATGCATTTTTATATAGCTAAGTATGTTTATATAGGGCATTGGTATTTCTTTGATGTTTAATGTCACTAAAATGTTCTGATATCCTATGCTTTACTGTTCTTGAAGTCTGACCTATATAAAAGGCAGACCATTTACAGACAGTAAGATATATAATCCAATCTGAATTGCACTTTGTAAAAAAGGGGGTGTCATATACCTGACTTGTGTTCTTACTGCTGAAACTTTTCATTTTTAGTATTCTGGGATAATATGTGCAGTGACCACAGGGGAAACAGCCAGTAGCAACCTGTCCTTCAAGTGGACATTGTAAACTTTCTTTTTTCTTATAGAACCCTTGCTTGTAATGATTAAAGTAGGACGCCAGTTTTTTTCCTTTCCTAAAGGAAAATTGGCATCTATTCCCTATTAATCCAGAAAGTTTACTTTCCGCAGGTAGAAAATTCCAGTTACACTGGACACTGTCCATTAATGCCCCAGTGTTCCTGCTGAAGGTCATAACAAACCATAAGGTACATTCTTGTCTATCTTCCTGTTTTTTGTATTGAAGAAGATTTTCTCTCTTGATATTGTCTTCCTTATTTTTAGCTTGATAGACATAGCCTGCTTTGTAACCCCTTTCTTTAAACCTAAGCCTTTTGGCTTAAACAAAATACAGGTGTATGATAAAAACTATATAAAATAGCAATTTAAATATTGGATAATCCCCTTAATGTATGACATTAACCTATAGAGCTTGAACTCTACAGTAGTTTTAATATTGGACTCAGCACTAGGAATTACAATGAAGGTTAACTGATATTAATATTTGGACTCAGCAAGGCACAATACATTTTAGTCTTTAGACTTGGCTGATATTGTCCATACAGTAGCTCCATTAGGGGCTGAAAATATATTAACAGGCTAATATGGACTCAGCACTTGAGATTGCCTAGGCTGATATTGTCTGTGCATGAATTCCAGGGGCTGATATTGTCCATTACGAAATATAATTGGATTTTTGTCCTTTTACTAACCATTAGAATTCTCTATGGAGATTTCCAATTTGCTTCAGGGGCTTTCCTCCAATCGTGATGATCTGGCCATTTTTAGTATAGGGACTGGCAATCCATCGGAAAGTGGGACCACCCTACCCAATATGGAGGACACCTGTGAATCACATTTTATTAAACTTACCAAACATATGAGGTCTCTTCGGAATAATGTTTGGCACTATAAGTTATTTAAAGCTTATATAATTAAGGGCATCATGCCAAGGGGCTTAAGAATATGAACACAGCCTTTGGTCAATAATCCAGATGATATTCTATTAAAACAGTGGAGGGAAGCACAACAGAAAGCCACAATGAATTTTGTGGAAATTTTGGCTGGGCATTATGACAGGACAATAGATAGTGAAACTGTAACCATCACTAAACTGTGTGAGAGTATTAAAGGTTACAAGGGACAATCTGCATATACCTCTAGCCTCAAAAAACTCAGTATAGATTTAATGACACTGGAAACACAATTGAAGGAGCGAAAGAAAAATAAATATCTTAGGAATTTGGAAGACTATGATAGGGGGGACCCCTTCACTAGGGATAAGGACAACCATATAGAAACACATCTAAAAGAAAATATCCAAGATCAATACTCAAGAAAACTCTTACTTCCAGTACAGATACCTCAGGGGAAGATTCTTCCTCCGGTTTTGAGGTTGATACATCGGCATCCACGGGTTCCCCTGCACACAAGAGAAGAAATTCCAGTACCCCTTTAGAATTAAACCAAAAAGGAGGGAGGGCAGAAAACATAGGAAATGTGGACAATATGGAGGGATTACTTCAAATGTATGTACGGAAACAGTAAACAAAAATATGTTGAATATATCATCTCGCCACCTCTCCTCCTTGGAGAAGGATATTCTTAATAAACGATTGTTATTCATACCTGGTTCTTTTGTGTCTGGGAAAGCTTTGCTAAGGATGTGATTGCTTTTTGTAGAAACCTTAACTTGAAATAATTTTTTTCAGGATAAAGAATATACGGTTATAAATGAAGAATTTAGATATCATAAATCTACCTTTACCACCACCCCCCACCCCAATGAATTATAATGTATTTATGTTCCAAAATTCCATTCTTAAGGACCTGCATTTCTGTTCTAGGAAAGTCAGGCTTGGACTAGCAATGTTTATAAGACTGAGATGACTGCAATTTCCAGACTAGCAATCATGAATTAGTCATTTTAAGGGCTGACAAAGGAGGGACAGTGGTTGTGCAAGACTGATACAATATGATCAGGAAGCTAATAAACAACTTGCGGATGGGAGATACTATGTACATCTTACATATAATCCCACCCCACATTTCAAAAAGCAGATGGATGATTTCTTATCCCTAGCAGTGGAAGAGGGTATCATTACAGATACTATCAGGAAACATTTGATGATATCAGATTCTAATAATCAATATATATATTTCCTACCGAAAATTCATAAAAACCTTCGTAACCCTCCAGGAAGACCTATAGTATCTGGAAAGGACTCCCTGATGGACCCTTTGTCTCAATATCTTACAAGGTATTTAAAACCACTTCTTAAATGGGTAAGGGCCCGCCTTAGGGATACTACAGAATTTCTTCAGGTCATCTCTGAAATGCAATTGGAGGCAGGTTGGTTACTCTGTACCTTAGATGTTAAAGCCCTATATACCAACATTCCACACTGGGCTGGTACTGAAGCATTAGAATATTGGTTATATAGATCAGAGTTATACCAACCTGGCTTCAGTACCCTTCTCATCTGTCTTACCGAGCATGTACTCACCAAAAATGTCTTTTTCTATCAAGACAAATGCTATCTACAGATTCAAGGTACAGCAATGGGGACATCTTTTGGCCCCATATATGCCAACCTATTTATGACGTATATAGAGGAATAAATCATATACGATAGCTCCCATAATCTGTACATGGATGAAATAGACATTTGGAAAAGATATTTGGATGACTGCTGGATGGTATGGAGATCAGATGTGGAACATCTTTATGAATTTGTTAGTTATTTGAATGAAAATAAATGGGGGATTGAGTTTACGGTAAACTAAGATAAGGAACGGATAACTTTTCTGGATGTTATGGTCATCAAAGCTCCTAATAACACCTTCATTACCGAGGTTTACTGCAAATTCCCGGAATACAATTCCCTTCTCCATGCCACCACATCCTCCACATATCTGCAAAAATATACCAAAGTCACAATACATGAGGATTAAACGTACATGCTCGGATAATGACACATACAAGCATTTCAGGGATGACCTTACCCTTAGGTTTAAAGAAAGGGGTTACAAAGCAGGCTATGTCTATCAAGCTAAAAATAAGGTAGACAATATCAAGAGAGAAAATCTTCTTCAATACAAAAGCCAGGAGGATAGACAAGAATGTACCTTACGGTTTGTTATGACCTTCGGCAGGAACACTGGGGCATTAATGGACAGTGTCTAGCGTAACTGGAATTGTCTACTTGCGGAAAGTAAACTTTCTGGATTAATAGGGAATAGATGTCAATTTTCCATTAGGAAAGGAAAAGCTTGGCTTCCTACTTTAATCATTACAAGCAAGGGTCCTATAAGAAAAAAGAAAGTTTACAATGTACACTTGAAGGACAGGTTGCTACTGGCTGTTTCCCCTGTGGCCACTGCACATATTTATTTATTTTACATTTGTTGACCGGGCTAGTCTAACTGGATATATGTCCATTTTCAATAGAGGCGTGGGGAGAAAAGCTCCAGGGAAAAAACATACAATTTAATAGAGAATAACATAAACACAGTTTTATACAACAATAATTATACCATAAAGGCAGTTGTATACAGCAATGATTTTAGCATAACATGCTAACTAAAGAAATTTGTTAAAAGAATATATAAAAAATAGAAGCATTCAAAGGTTTATATATATATATATATTTTTTTTTTTATTATTATAAGCTACTCCTACTGGAAACAAGTCTTAGAAGGGTATACTAGTAACAATTTATTTCTATGTGAGAGAAAAGGATATAGAAGTATTTTAAGAAGGTTGTAATAGGAGAAAGGTAAAAGATCAGAGTCAAGAAAATGTTAGTCAGGGTTAGAACAGGAGCATAACCAGTGGTTATTGAAGTAGAGCTTTAGATTTCTTTTAAAAAGTGGGAGAGAGGTCAGAGATGTAAGGTCAGGTGGTAACTGATTCCATACTTTTCCGACAGAGTGAGAGAACAAGGAATCACCTGCTAAATTTTTAGATTTAGTAATATTCATAAGCATTTTGTTTGAGGACCATACATTTTTGAGATTGCTATATGGTATAATGAAGCTAGAGAGTATGGGAGTATTATGAGGTTGATAAAGGGCCTTGTATGTTATTGTTAGTTGCTGAAATTGTATCTGATTAAGAAATTCTAACCAGCCTAGTTGTTTCAGATTTAGACAGTGATGAGTTCTAAAAGGGGAGCTTGTAGCGAACCTGGCAATGTTATTAAAGGATATAGCTAGTTTGTGAAGGTTCCTTTTAGAGAGGTTAGTGTAAATGGGAGAGGCATAAAGAAGGGTTGACAGTAAATGAGTTCTAGCTATAGTGGACCTAGCTAGTGGTGTAAGATAAGGTTTTATTCTGTAGAGGGATCCTAATTTTCTGTTAACTGATTTTACTGTGGCATTTATGTGGGTATCAAAGTTGAGATTATTGTCAACTGTGATTCCTAAGAGATGAGTAGTTAGATCAGGAGAAATAAGGGTGCCATTATTAGATGTGATAGTGAAGTGTACAGGGGTAGTCTTTTGGGTTGGTGTAAAGAGTAAAAGTTTAGTTTTTTGGGGGTTTAGTAGGAGGCAGCGGTTAGAGAACCAGTGTTCTACTGTATTGAAAGCTTTTTGTGTATAAGACTGAAGTTCAGCCTGAGAGGTGGCTGTGCAGACTATAGTAGAGTCCTCTGCATATTGAATACATGTGGAGACTGGACTGGCTAAGTGGAGGTCACTGATGTAAATGCAAAACAAGCGAAGGCCTAATATGGAGCCTTGTGGAACACCTAATGTGATAGGCAGATGATTCAATAGTGTATTTTGCCAGAGTACAGCCTACTGTCTGTTTTCTAGATAGGATGTGAACCAGTTCATGGATAGTGGATTTAGTGAGTAGGACTTTAGGATGTGAAGAAGGATTTGGTGATTAACCATGTCGAAAGCTTTTGATAAGTCGACAAAGACTGCTGAGGAGAGGATATTTTTGTTGCGGTTTTTGTTGATACAGTTTGCGAAGGAAAGCAAAGCAGTAGAGGTACTGTGTAAAGGTCTAAATCCGTGTTGACAGTTTGCTAGTAGGTTGTGATGGAGAAGATGGTTCATTAGCTGTTTGTGGACACACTTTTCCATTATTTTTGCAAGTGGGGAGAGCAGTGCTATGGGACGAAAGTTGGACATTTCGTTGGAGCTACCACCTTTGTGTAGTGGGATAATATGAGAAATTTTCCAGATGGAAGGGATAATGCCTTCATTTATAGTTCTATTTATCAATATGGAGATGGGATAAGCTATGGCTTTAGATGCTATTTGCAGGAGTTCATCTGGGAGTTTGTCAGCTGAGGGGGTAGTTGCTTTTAGCTTTTGGAGAAGGGAGCAAATATATGATGTGGGCACTGGTTCTAACTTGAATACTGAGGGTGCCTTGGAGGTGGGAGTTTGTGGATTTGAGATATCAGGGGATAGATGGCTAGCCAGAGTTTGGATAGTATTGGTAAAGAACGAATTAAAGGCATTAGCTGTTTCAGTTGAATTTTCGGGATTAGCGCCTGAGGGAATGGGGGTAACAGTTACACCTGGATAAAGAAGTTTATTAGTAGTAGACCAAAACTTCTGAGGTTCCTTGAGGGAGGATTGTTGTAGGTGGAGATAGTAGTTCTTTTTGTCAAGTAGAATGGCTTTTTTTGTATTATTTCTATGCTGTCTGAAGGTTAGATGATCTGTAGAGTTCTTAGTAGTTTGCCATTTAGCCCAGGATTTGTTTCTCTGAATGATTAGTTGCCTGGTTTTGTTAGAGAGCCAAGGAGCAGGTTTAGCTTTATTTCTTGTACAGCGTATTGGGGCGTGATGGTCCAGGATTGTTAGAAAAGTAGAGTTGAAGTATTCAACTGCTTTGTTAATTGGGAGGGATCTTAATGGTGACCAATTACATTGTTAAAATTCTATTTGGAAAAGCTCAGGGTTAAAATGCTTTTTGGAGCGAACTGTTCTGATAGTGTTAGGGAAGGTTGGGTCGGTTTTATGTCTGATTATGTATGTTAGCACGTGGTCACTAAGATCGTCTGGGAATGTTCCTGCTATGTAAGTTTGGTGAGGACTATTAGTCAGAATCCAATCCAAGGTGCTTTCTTTATTGTTCAGTTTGTTAATTCTGGTGGGGGAGTTAATAGCTTGTGAAAAACCATAAAGGTTAAGGTGGTTGGTAGGGTTAGTACTGCTACATGAATTCCAATTAATGTTAAAATCTCCTTGGACTATGGTTTCTTGTGGGAGGTTAGAAGAAAGCCAGTTAAGTATGTGTTCATTGTCCCAGAATACTAAAAATGAAAAGTTTCAGCAGTAAGAACACAAGTCAGGTATATGACATCCCCTTTTTTGCAAATTGCAATTCAGATTGGGTTATATATCTTGCTGTCTGTAAATGCTCTGCATTTTATATAGGTCAGACTTCAAGACCGGTAAAGTATAGGATATCAGAACATTGCAGTGACATTAAACATCAAAGAAATACCAATGCCCTATATAAACATACTTTGCTACATAAAAATGCATCATTTAATTTTATTATAATTGATCGTATCCTAGGCATCAAATCCAACACATCAGGCTGGCATGAATTATTAAACACAAAAGAAAAGAAATTGATAATTAAATCAGGTGGGCTATTTGCACCTAGTTTAAATGAGCATCTTTAATTAGTCACACAATGGCATAATCTAGAGTATTTAATGGATGAGCTGACTGTATTTCATTACACTGATGAAGGCTATGTAGGATACTAGCCAAAACCAGTCTGTTTAGCTTATTATTGAATTATACAGTTTATATGTATATGTGTATACATTAATAAACATTAGGTTGCTGCCACTGTCTGATGGTCAGATTTTGAGTTTACATTGAGAGTTTTGTGACCTTGCAGATGCCATACCTGCAGAGAAACATTGGGACTGGTATGCAGTAACTCCCCATATGAAGAACATGTCCTAGCTGGCACCAGAGAGATAGTGTCTCAAGTTACAACTCTGGCCACTAGATAAGTTTAGCTTGAAGGTTAAAGTGCAAGAAAGAAAATTTGCACAAGTCCTACTCACTAATCAAGTCACAAAAAGTAACGAGCCCCACTTAAAGGCTATATGCACCCCTCAGAGTGAGCTTTTAGCATCCACTTCCAAATTAGACTGCACATAAGTCAGAGCTGAGTCTGAGTGTTTTCTTGGTGAATCACAGTGCCTGCTAATGCCGTTTTCCTACAAATGCCTTTCAAAGAAGCTATTTTCACAAACACATAATTCACAGGGAAGGCTGGCAGAATTCCTTACAGCTTTCTTTCTGGCATAGTAGTGCTGCCACCACTCTGGATTTGGTCAGAGGCCTCCAGTTACCTGCTGCTATGAATAATTAAGCCAAATACGAAATCATATACATTAATATTTTCCCTTGTAGTAGGCCTATATGATCTAGGAGACTGGGAGCCACAGCTTGTTAACCACTGGTTAATGACAACCCCTCTTTCAGTTAATAAATAATCATAATACATATATATTAAAAAGACCAGCCACAAGAGCCTAAATGTTAATAAATAAACTTTTCTTATACAAGAAGATACACAGTGCAATAATAAGTTAAATGTGCAAAGGAATAAGAAAGCACTCATGGAAGAATAAAATAGAATATCATTTAGTTAAAATGGAAAGAGTATGTAAAGAAAAATGTGACCTATAAAAAACTGGACCACCTAGCTATCTGTTACTAAGAAACACTGATGCTAACTAATCCAAGTTAAATAAATATTAAGAATATTCAAAGACAGAGCAAACTTTTCCACATATGTGTCATCAAAATTTTCCAAGCAAAGATGAGATTTTCACACATTTCAATTCCCCAGTTGTGCTTAAGGCTTTGTTACATCATTTCCTCTAGAAGAAAGCATTACACCAGTTTTTCCTTAGCTGTTTTGCTTTCCCACAGCAAAACTAACTAAACTAATTCTGTCATCTGTACAAGACAAGAGCTTAATTACACCAGGCCAGAGACAATAGGAAGCACCTATACTCAAGATATAGATTCATAGATTCATTGACTGTTCATTCAAAGATTCATTGACTGTCATTAGGCTAATGACTTGGGGAGGGGGACTTTTCTAGGCCTAGCCAAGTTTTCCCAAAAGTATAATGATGCCCTGTATCCAAACAGGACAGGACATTGAGGGTCAGTCATTTATAAACTACCTCTGTCCATAAGGGACATGGGTGCCAGGCCCAATGTAAATTTCTTTTTCTCCATCCACTAGTCTAGATTGTGTTTATAGATTCATATACATTTACTGCCTGCATTTTAATGTCTGATATCTTTGCTTTTTAAGTGGATTGTGATTTGCATTTTATGACCTGCTAGAAAAAGAGATATAGGCACTTAAGAAAGTTACACTCAAAGATAGATTATGTCCTTACATTTATGTCATTTCTTTATCATTTGTTGACTTAGTTAGTCCTGCTAAGCTAGAGGCCTATTTACAGGGAAGACCCAAGGTGGTATTTATACTACTAGAAGAAATTTGTCCAGTGCATTGGGGAACTTCCCCCTACTCTTGGTAGTAGGGGGAAGCATTTGTGTGTGACACAATGGACTTCCTCTTCCTGTTCCAGACACAGAGGTGGGCTGGAGAAACAAGTAGAAAACATGGCTGATTCAGTTTGTGCTGAAACTGGAATGAAAGTTGCTGAAAATATTGAAATGGTAGAATTGCAACCAGAAGTTTTTTTCTGATGATGTGGGTGCAGAACAAATAGTCACATTAGAGAAAAATGAGACTGCAGCTGAAACAAAGATGGATTCAGAGGAAATCTTTCAGTGGACTGTTTGAAGGAAAGACAGCTACCTCTGAAAAAATGCATAATTACAAATCTCCAATTGAAGGGGTTGTTGTGGGATGATTATTTAGAAGAAATATTTTTTTTATCTATATTTTAGAATATATTTAGTGAGCCAGAAAGTGGAGCAACAATTTCATGGAGTGACATCATGGAAAAAATAGAAGAAGAAAAAGGAGAATAAGAGATTGTGCCAGAAAAATTCCAGAGATAAAAACGTATGCACAAACTGTTGGAGAAGGAACAAAGGAGAAAATAGAAATAAAAGCAACAACAAAGAAATATAAAGTAGGTGTGAACAGTAAAAAATAAGAAAGTATGGACAGGTATGAGGTTTGGGACTCTGTCGCAGCACCTCTGGGTGTCAAAGAAAAAGAGGTAAGAGCATTTATTTTAATTAATAGAGACTTTTTCTGACTTGATACTTGAGATTTAGCAGGCCATGGAAAATCTTTTGGGTACATATGAACAAAAGAAAAAAATGTATCCATGGTCAGAATATGTGGTGCAAGCTTTTTACAGACAAACATAAAAAAGAATAATAGCCCAGTTTAGAACTGAAGTTGAAGCAAAAGAACTAAAAGAACATTTGTTAACTATACAGGGTCCTGGGTTCAAGACTGGGAAGGGCTGATTATTTACACTCCTCCTGGATCTATCTCATTTGCTCACTCAACTGAGTACAGTGAGATCATATTTTGACTTCAGACACTCCTACCAGTCCCATCTATTCAGCTCTATCCCAGCTCTATTCCAGTCTAGTATCAGTAGCTCATTTTACTTAATACAGAGAGAACACTTGTGAAGGGCAAGCCACTTATGTCCTTAATTTTGAATTATTTTCTGTTTCTCCTTTCTCCCTTTCCACTTTCCAAAAAACAAATTTCTAAGCTTGTTTCCTGCCTTTCCTGTAACTAGTTTAGTCCAGATACAGATTTGCTGTAACCAGGACTGTTTGTAAGCTTCTGAGCCCCCAAAGCCTTTCTGGGTTGGAGGGAAGCCTTCTAGATTATCAGTGGGAGTGGTAAGCACTAGGTAGCCTATCTACCACAAGAGTGGTGTTTGGCCCAGAATTTGTAGTTTATTGTCCATTTGGCAGTTTTTCCATCTCTTTCAACTTTCTGGTTTAAAGGCCCATGTTTGCACTTGTTTTCACCCTTCCCTGTAACTAGTCTACTCCAGATACAGATTTGCTGTACCCAGGACTGTTTGTAAGCTTCTGAGCCCTCTAAGCCTTTCTGTATTGGAGGGAATCCTTCTAGCTTTTCAGTGGGAGTGGTAAGCACTAGGTAACCTATCTACCACAAGAGTGGTTTCTGGCCCAGAAATTGTAGTTTATTAGCCATATGGCAGTTTTTCCATCTCTTTCAATTTTCTGGTTTAAAAGCCTACGTTTGCACTTGTTTCCCACCTTTCCGGTAACTAGTCTAGTCCAGAAACCAGTTTTGCTGTACCCAGGACTGTTTGTAAGCTTTTATTCCCCCAAGCCTTTCTGTGTTGAAGCGAAGCATGCTAGGTTCTCAGTGGGAGTGGTAAGCACTAGGTAGTCTATCTACCACAAGATCCAGGTACAGATAATTAGTTTTAGCTCTTGAATTTGCTTATTTGTGCTCAGCATTTGTTCAGAACTTGTTGTTAGCACTAAATAAGTTACAAATTACTACAGCACTCAACCTTCCTCTTTACCTAGAGGAAAACTGTTTTTGTACTTACTTTCCTCACTTGCTTAGAGAAAAACAGCTCTTATACTCACTTTCCTCACTTGTCTAGAGGAAAGTAAGTACAAAAGTAGTTTTTTATTCATTCATGTCCAAGGGTCAGCTCCCAGTTTTCTCTCCTGTCTATCTAATGAATCTGGGCATCTTAAAGCAATGTAGCAGTTGCTTCATGTACACAGACAACTCTCTCCTCCTACCACCCAACACCACAACCTGTGAGAGATGCACTTATAGAGCCAAACTGGAGGTAAAGCTCTATCCAACCGAGACTGAACTTGACAGTCAAGAGGAGAAGGTAAACACTTGTACCACATCACACTCATCACATAGTCCCACTAAACCTACACCACCAAAATCCACACATAGAAACACAAAAACATTCACAGAGGCTCTCAATAATAATCTGCTCAAGCAACAGAGACCTCCAAAGCAGAAACCAAAGCAACCTCCATCCCCCAACACAACCCAAATGACACATAGCCCACAGACTCAGTGTGCCAATAAACCACAGCCCATAAGGCAAATCAACATACCCAACACACTAGTCATAGGTGACTCTATAGTCAGGCACACTGATGTCCCACTCACCTGGTTAAACAAGGAGAAGGTTACTGTCAGCTGCCTGTCGGGTGCCAGGATCCACCATATAACCCACACATTCAGGTCACTCAACAACAAGTACAAATATGACTCTGTAATTGTCCATGTTGGTGTGAATGACCTGAGACATACCTCCCTGGACTACATGAAAAGAGACATGGAAGAGCTCTCTGATCTTGTAACCCAGGCAGGTATGACCGTAGCCCTGAGTAGCATTCTGCCATTGCCCAGAATGATACCGCAGTACAAGGACAAAATGATTGACTTCAACAATTGGCTAAGCTTCTGATGTCATTCTAAGGGGATCCAGGATCTGTCTGCTTGGGGCGACATGGTCAACAGACCACAATGCTTTGCCAGAAATGGCCTGCACCTGTCGCCCCTGGGATTCTGGATACTGGCTACGGCTCTTGCCACCACTATAGTGTCTTTTTTAGGCAAGGTTCAAATGACAAATTCACCACCATAACAGGAACAGGCAAGCAAATACTGAGGGTAATGCTACCTAATGCTAGAAGTCTAAACCTCAAAATGCACTCACTCGAGGCACTCCTTAAAGTGGAGAACATTGATATCTGTGCAGTGACTGAGACCTGGTTCAAGGATCTAGACAGCACCCCCGCATTACCAGGCTATAACTCATACCACACTTTTCGGTCATCTAACCTGGACCAGAACACCAAAGGCGAGGTGTGTCCATATTCATTAAGGATATCCACACCTCCAGGCTAGTTGCACAGCATAATGCATCCAAGGTTATCCAAGTGCAACTAACTCTGGGCAAAACTGCAATCCAAATTGTAGCATTCTACAGATCCCCCACCATGCCCCAGGTTTCCCACTCCTCTTTTCTTGATATACTGGAAAATATTAGGGTTCAATCAAACACACTAATAATGGGTGATTTCAACTACCCCACCATTAACTGGGAAAACTACTCATGTACCAACTCCTTCACTCAACACTTTCTGGAATTCATAAATTCTAATGCCCTGGATCAACTTATCCACACCCCCACCAGCGGCAACAATATCCTAGATCTAGTCATTACCAGCATGAGTGACTGGTGTTCTACACCTGAAATCAACTCCTCGTTGGTCAGATCCGACCATAAGCTAATCACCCTAGATAGCCACATCCCGCTCCCACCCACCATTAAGGAAATCACGGTAAAAAATTTCTCCAAAGCCAACTTCATGCTTCGTAAGACAGAAGTGGTGAACTTCATGACACCCATGCAAATGGACAGTACAGTTATTACTGCTGAATCCTACACAAATGCACTCTATAAGCACTTACATGAGTGCATGGATCATGCTACCCCAAACAGAACCAAGATGCGATTCTCCAAAAAAGGAAGCCAATCTGGTGGTCCCCTGCCATAAACTAACTCTACAACAGAAGGAAGAAACTATTGCAAAAGAGAGCAAAATCCCATGAGTGGAGGAGCTCCCTGGTCAGCCTCAGTAAGAAACTGAGATCCCTTATAAGATCCTGCAAAGCTAGCTACAAAAACAAAATCGCCACTAATTCTAAGGGCAACCACAAAGCATTCTATAGCTATGTCAAGAATCTCAATAGCAACACCCAGATCCACTCTGAATGACAGCACAACGGCACAAAAATTACAGAACCAACTGATATTGCCAACATCCTGGTAGATAGGTTTAGTGCTAACTTTACCCCCTCTCACCCCCTAAAGGGCCCATATCTATACAGGAAGAATGCAGAGTCCCTGTAATCACATCTATGCAGGTAAAAGCTGCACTTTCTAAAACCAAAAACACACGAACTTCAGAATGAACTGGCTCCCCACCTAAGCACCATGTTCAATCATAGTCTCATGTCAGGGTTTGTGCCCAATGAATGGTGCACAGCAACAGTTATCCCACTCCACAAAGGGGGAGCCACCACTGATCCTGGGAACTATCACCCTATTAAACTGATGAGCCTGGTCTGCAAGGCCATGGAACATATCATCATGGAACTCATAAACAAAGAGAATGGTAACCTCCAAACTCTGGACCCCACCCAGTTTGGGTTTGTGAAAGGCAGATCATGCCTTCTGAACCTGATTGACTTCTTTGAGGCAGTCACCAAAGCCGTAGACAAGGGTAAGGTGGTTCACACAGCCTATCTTGACCTCACCAAGGCTTTTGACACCATCCCCCATTCTGGAATTATAGCTATACTTACTAAACTAGATATAAATCCCTATGTCACAAGATGGGTTGCCAATTGGCTCACTGACAAAACCCACACTGTAAAAGCTGCAGACTCCAAATCTGACTTCAAACCAGTGACAAGTGGAGTTCCACAGGATTCAGTCCCGGGACCTCTCCTGTTTGGTATCTACTTCTCTGAAGTACAGGCTAACACAAAAGGCCTCTGGCTAATGAAGTTCACAGATGACTGCAAACTAGGAGCCATAGTCGAGTCCCCAAATGATGTTGACATCCTACAGAAGGGTGCACTGAGACAGATGCCTGGTGTCAGAGGCATGGCCTCAAGCTCAATGCCAAAAAGTGCATTGTCATCCCTTTTGGTAAAAAGTTTGTACCCATGAACTACCACATAAACAGCAGTCTACTTAATGCTGAATGTGTGATAAGAAACCTTGGGACCCAGGTGGACAGTAGTCTCTCCTTTCATAATCACATCACCACATTAGTCAGGAAATCTTTCTATGTGGCACACCTCATCACAAAAGGGCTCTCATCCAGGAAAAAAGAGGTAACTGTTCCCCTCTACTCAGCACTCATTAGACCCATTATAGAGTACAGTGCCCCTTTTGGAATGTACCTCACAAGACATCTGCAGCAGCTGGAAAGGCCACAGAAGTACCTCACAAAGAGGATTACTGGCCTCAAACAGATGCCCTACACTGACCATCTCAGAAAACCCCAGCTTTACTCTGTAGCATATTGCCTACTCCGAGGAGATCTCTGCCTAACATATAAAGCTATGTTAAACCCAAAGCTGTTGGATAAGCTACACCTAAATAAATCCCAATCCCTCTGAGCTACACACTCTAGAGCCCTAAACCTTGTCACCACAATAAATAGGACATGCTGGAAGGTAGATTCCTGTCCCTGAGACTTCCTATACTCTGGAAAAAACTACTCATCTATGTCAAGCAAAGCTTTTCATTAGCTCCCTTCAAGAAAAATCTTGATGAGTGGCTGGGAAATAGAAAATACTCCCTGGGGATCACTTCTGTGGCTCTGCTCAACAGGGGCACATGATATTAACTTTCTTGGGTGGCAGAAGCCAGGGAACCTTGTTGGCTAGGCTTACTTAGGCCCTTGGGCCGATAGCCTAGTTCCTACCTATGAACCTATCAACCTATATGTAAAGAGGTAATGGACACTACAAATATAAATTGAACAAGGACTATGGACTGGGGGATGGGAATGTGGAGTAAACTAAAAATGATAATATTATGCATGTACCTAGTATTATCTGTGTGAAGTCTGCATGTCCTCCCCATGGTTGGGTGTGCATTCGAAAGACATGTGTAAATGGGCATGTTTTCATTAAAGGTTGAACGTCGTGCTGGCACCTCAGCGTTTGTGAAAGTCTACTGCCAATCATTAGTGTACCGGAGTTCCGCTTTGGCGACCCCTAACCGGGAAAAGCCGAAAGACAAACAACAACAAACAACAACAACCTAGTATTATTAATGTTCATTGTAATAGGGGTTTTGTGAAATAGAGGGGTCAACCAAAGACGTTATTTTTGTGGAAAAAAATGATCATTTAATCAACGAACGTGATAAAAAAGATGTTATTTATGTGGTAAAACAGGGCATAATGCAAAACATGTGATTTAAAGTGTAAAAATGTAGCAATACCGATCATTCATGGCTAGAATGTAAAATAAATGTGCAAGAAAATGAAAATGAAGTTATACAGGAGAAAGAGACAGAAGAATATGTTATACAGGAAAATGTACAAAAAGATGTGACTGATAAAGAGGTTATTCATGAAGTCAAAGAAAGTAAGAAGGAAAAAGAAAAAGAGGAGATGAGTGAGAAAGAAGCTGACTTGCACACAGTAAGAAATAAAAAGAATTTGATGGGGAACAGAGTTAAAGAAAGGAAAAGAAAATTCAAAAAAATATAATGTTTAGAGAAAATAAGAAAGGAAATGGATAAACATTTTGTTATACTAACTGTTCTTAAAAGCTGAAAATATTAGCTTTAAATATGAATAGTATAAAAATTCTTAAGAGGAGAATAGGTATAGTACAATAGTATATTGCAGTAGATGAGCACATTATTGTTTTAGAAAGAATATAAACTGAAAAACTTTGAAATGGTGCAGTTATTTGGAACATGAGAAAATAAATGTGCTCGAGCATCTGTATATTATGTCAAGAAAGCATTCAAATATTAGATGTAACCATAGTGGAACTAGGATGAATTATGGTAATAGACATGAGATGGAAAAAAATATGTGTATAGAATTATAGCTTTATATGCATATGCAACAAAAAAGAGAGAGAAATTATGTTTAAAAATATTCTTGAATATGTTTGTGTAAATATACACATTATAGTAGTGGGTGATTTTTATTGTAATTTAAGAAAAAACAGAGCAACTGTGATGTTAAAAATGGTTAAAGAAATTATGAGAAGCGGAAAGTTAAGTGTATGGGAGAATAACCACTGGACCTACAAAAGGAATGAAATTAGGACAGAAATTGATTATTTTTAATATCTGATAGTTTAAAAGATAAAAAAGGAATTAATTATGCTGGATTTTCAGATCATGTGGCTATATGGGTTAAAGTACAGGAAATGAAGACTATATAAGAATAGTAAAAGGAATAAAGAGAATTAATGAAAAGGTATTAGATTTAGAAGAGAAAAAAGAACTTAAGGAATTATGGAAAAATCATAAGAATATGAGACAGTTTTATGAGAATTGGACTGCTTAGTGACTTAACTTTAAAGAGAAATATAAAAAAAGTAATTTTAGAATATATAAGGAAGAAAAGAAGAAAATAAAAAGAGAGACATAAGATATTAAGGCAAGAAGCATTCAAAGACTTATTACAGAAGAAAAATTCTTATAATGAAAAAGAAAGATAAATATATAAAATTAATCAAATTAAAGTTAACAACTTATTATATAAACAAAAATATTGTTTACAAGGAAAGAAAGAAGAGACAGCACCATCTCTGAGTAAAATAATAAAATAAGGAAAATAATAAGATATTTAAAAATAAGGAAAGTAAGCAAATAAGACAGCAAGAAGGAATATATAAAATAATTAAAGAATATGTACTGGAATTATTTGTTAAAAGATAAGAAAAGATAGAACAAGTTTATAAAGATAAAAAATTAAATAATGAAGATAATGAGTATTTAAAACAAAAAACTATGAAAGAATTGAATGAAATTCTAAAAGATAGCATGAATTCTGCAACAGGATTGAATGGAATTGAATATGATATGTATAAAGAAATGGAGTGGCAAAAAATAATTTTTATAGAAGTTATGAATGAATGGTTAGAAACTGGAATTAATCCAACAAAAATACAAAACATTAACATGCAACACAGGTAGTTTATTGCAGTAGTAATGCTTTTGAGTAAAACTCTTTCTCAGTACTCACGTTCTGTATTTTTTGTTGGATCTATTTTGATTTTTACAGACACGTTTAGCTGTTGGCTCTACTTGTGTTTATTAGAAAGTGGAATTAAAGAGAAACAGATATGTACAGGAGTTATAACATTTATATTTTAAAAAGGAAATAACATGAGATAAACAATAAATAATATGGAATATAAATATTTTATGAGAATAATAACAAAAAGGTTACAACAAATGGATAAAATATATGACTAAAAGGTATTCGGAAGAAAAGGAAAACAAAGTCAAGAGTTATATTGGATAAGAAAAATAATTGATATCATAAACAAAAATGTAGAAGAGAAGGTTATGCTATGGGGTATAAATAAAGCCTATGATAATATTCAATACAAATAATTATGGGGAATTTTGCAGCCATAAAATGTAAGCAAAAAATATTACAAGTAATAGCATCTGTTTCTGAAAGGAAGTATGTGAAACTAAATGTAAATGGCTGGATTGGGGAAAAAATAAAAATAGAATGTGAAATAAAGCAGGGATGCCCAGCTAGTAGTGTAATTTTCTCATTAGTTATAAATGTAGTAGTGAAGGAAATTAATAAAATATAAAGTAGTGGTGGACACAAAATGATGAGGGAAGTGCCATTGCCAGTAATATATAATTATGGGGATAATATTGGATTAATTGTTAAAAATTAAGTATGACTAGTAGAAGTAAATGAAAAATTAAGTGTAAATTTAAAAAATGGTTTAAGTATAAACAAAGAAAAAAGTAAAGGATTTGGTTTTGAAGGTATGGTAGGAGGTAGAGTTAAATCAAAAATATATAGATATATTAGAAATTATATTTGGAAGGAATGAATACAGATAACAACAATAGGATAATGTACTTAAAGAAGTAAAGGATATGACTATTTTTTTGGAAATCATATAGATTTTCATATAGAAAAAAAGCACACTTGTTGAACACCATGGTAAAGGAAAAATGCTTATGTTGCTAACATCTATATGATTTCTATTACGTATGAAAAGGAATTAATGATGATTATATTTCTTTTATATGGGTCTGTAGACTGAATCTAGTCAATAGAGAAATTCTGTACATGAAAGAAGAGCAAGGAGGCTTGGGTTTAATAAACCCAATAGTACATGCAGTATCTTTAATTTTATATAAGGTATTAAAAGGAAATATAAAGGCAAATAAAAACTTGATAGAAATGATGCTATATTATAAATACAAAGAACTGCGGGAAGGAATATAAATTAGAAAAGGAGTAAAAGTGTTGTTAATGAAGAAATAAAAGCGTACCAAAACAAAATTTCATAATGGAAAATAAAAAGAATATATGTGAGAAAAATAGAAAGGAATGGTACTTGAATACTATGAAAGAATTTTATTGCATTGATCCACGTGAAAAGATTTAAAATAGATAAGAAGAATCCATAATGATGAGATATAATAACTATAAAAAGAATAAAAAAAATGAAATGATTTTTTTATGGAGGTTGTCTATTAGACAATTTCTAGTTAAAGCAAATATACCATACAAGAAAAAGCAAGATAGAATATGTAATAAATGTGGAGAGTTTGAGACTACTGGGCATGTGTTTTTGAAATGTGAAAGAGTTAATAATTTGTGGAAAGAAATATGTAAACATGATAGGGTGAAAGGTTTGTTAAAATCTGAGCAAATAAATATGGACATAATAAAATTTGGTTATTATGGTGCAGGAAAACAGGAAGAAGTGAAGAAAAGAGTAATATTTTATGTTTCATGAACTATATGGAATGCCAGACTAAATGAAATTAAATACAATGGAAATGGACTTTGACAAAGAATCTGGTGAAAATAATGTTTTGGTTGTGGATAAAAGAGTGAGGGGAATGCTTAAATTGAAGTTTATAATGTATGGGGATTTGTAAATAGATATAAATAATTTTAACTATGTAAATATGTTAATAATATGTAATATAAAAAAAAAAATATATATATATATATATATATATATATGTATATATATAAACCCCTACTCTTTTTGATAGGTGATATAGGATCTTTTACATCCAAATGACCAAAAAAAAGAACAATGATGGTGGACACCAAACCATAAAAAAATTGTAGGCTAGCAGCAGGCACGGCCAACTCCAGAAAGGAAGCCAGATAGTGTAAAATTATAAATATTTTATTAATTCAAATAGTCTAAGCACCAAATTGTCACACTGCTTTTCTTCTGGCTAACTAATAAAATATTTTCAGTTTTACACTTTTTGGCTTCCTTTATGGAAGTTATCTCACATGATTAAGGTTCTGATGATATTAAGCATGCCCTCTGTCAGTCAGAAGAGTTTCTTATTTAAGTCATGAATGTTGCCTTCTGTGGTGAGCAAAAGCAAAGCATAGTCAGAGTCATGCATACATCAGATGATAAGGACTTTCTCTTCAAGATGATGTCTTTGGGATGCATATTATGTCATCAGCAGATGCCTTCACTTGTACTGTTTGTGTGCCCTCATATCTCCTTTACAGGCTCTGCCTGATGTTTCCAGTTGCTGACAGGTATAGCACAGTTTCTCCAGTCACTACTTCAGTTACCAGTAGCATTAGATGTGATGGTACTGTATCTCTGTTAGCAGTATTTTACATGTTCTCATATTCCCTATACATAGTCTTCCTGAGTTTTCCAATTGCTGACAGCTATAGCACTGTTTCCACAGTCATTGATTTAGTTACCTGTTGTATTAGGTGTGATGGTGCTATAGCTCTGTTAGAAGTATTTTACTCAATGCTATGCAGCACCTCATTTGCTGCTATCTTTGTGGATCAAAGATGTGACTGACTGCCAGACTCCACTGTACCTAATGTAAAAGATGTGTGCTTTGCTCTGCTGCTTCTGTTGCCAGCATGGATGCTGCACTCTATTCTAGTTGGTATCCATCCCTGGGATAGTGAACAAATGCTGTTTGTAACAACCTGTTAACTTCTGGGCCCATTTCCCCACAATAGATGTTTCTAATCAAAGGGATATTCTTCTATCATTTTTATTTTGCCTCACATAATGGGACTGAGTTCTGCATTGCAATCAGTAGTGCAGAGAGATTTATGCACAATGACATTACTTGTATGTTAAAGGATAACAATGGGATTATATTATAAAATGCTCAACTTTTGTGTCCTTTTTCTCCCTGTTTACAGTTCTTGCTATGAACAAATAACAATACAGCATTTAAAATATTTTAAATGAACTGTTTCTCTCCACTAGAACAGTACCTTACTGAACTATGGTGGTTTCACTTTCAAAAAACTTTTATCCCACCCTGGAAAAGCTTGTTGCAGTCTTCAGTTCAGTGATGATCAAGGCCAATGCATACAGGTAGTTTTCTTGTCAATTTCCTCCCCAAACTGACATCACCATGACCATCCTAAAATCCTACCCATGCTGTGATGTCACAGCTCCCTGGTCCTTCCCCTACCCATACAGAAAGTAAAGGCTAAAACAAGGAAATGGTACACGAGTCAAGTCTCCTGCTGTGAGCTATCAATTACAGCAGGTAACAGCTCAAAATACCCTTAGCACTTTGACAGCTTGTGAAGTTAGGTGTGAAGGGGGATGGGAGATGGGTTGAAGTAGTACAATTCAGGTTCCACAAAAGACTGCAATTTAGCCATTCTAAAATGAAGCAGCAGTAAAAAGCACTTTGAAAACCAGTTCTGTGGTATTTGCACAGTTTTTGTTTTAAGTAGTCATTGAACACCATGAAATGTTACTTAAAACTAACTGACTGAAAGACAGCAGTGTATGCATGTAAAATCAATGCAGTAACAGGAGCTTTAGGAAGAAAGAGGACTGTGTGATGTAATTTTTTTACAGACAAGCACTGCATTATTGGATACCTAGAAGCAGACTAAACAATCAGGATCACTTCAAGATGCTAGACCCGATGTGGTCACACTCAGAAATTTCATATAAAAATATTTAAAAACCTGTAAATAGTCCCAGAGTGTTGTTAAAATGTAGGAAACACCAAACCATGATGAAATAAACATGTTTTTGAGTCTGTGGGTGTGGTTCTCCTTTAAGTACCATCTGGAACTTTAGCATGTGCCTCATAGTTACCACATGCACCTGCTCTAGGCATCACCAGCTTGCAGCTTACCAAGTGCTATTTTGGTCCCAGATGCTATTACACATTCCCTGGACAGCAATACCTGCATCTGTTTTTACATTCTTTTTCCCTCAGAACTCCCTGACTGTCAAGCCCCTACCCTGATGTTTCACTGATGGATTTGTTCCCCATTCTTGGGGGGGGGTCTCATCTTTTCAGAGGAGAATACCTCAGTGGCAACTCCATCTTGCTGTCCAGGACTGGGGATGAAAGTCAAAACCCAGTGAACTGTAACCTTTTAGAATTTAACTCCTCCCTATGGCAGGTGGTGTGTGCACTTGCATCTTCTCCTCTTCTTTGTGTAAAAGCACCCTGCTGCATGTAAGACAGGTTTACAAATTCAGCTTAGCATAGCAAAGTACATGTCAAACTGAATCACTTTCCTCCCTCCTAGAGAGAGCTTCAGCTGCTTGCTCCCACCCTTCACAGTTAGCTCCTCCACAACCCTGATTTCTAAATGATCCAGAGTTGTCTTTGAGTCATAATCAGGAGTTTATCCCTCTATGCCACTAAGCTGATTATTAACACTTGGCACTAGGTCCCAGTTGTACATGCCCATTTTCTAGGTACCAATGTCTTGTATGTTAACAATAACTGTTTCAATCCAAAATATGTGTACCCATTCCCAGGGGTCCAGCACTATGTGCTTAAGCATATGCAATGCATGTTACAGATATGTAAATCCATTTCCTGGACAACATCACTTGGCCTATTGGCATGCATTGTGCAGGTCCCAGCTTAGCCTGCCTATTATTCTGTGGGCATTATTATCAGATATGTTTATCATGTACCATGCAGGTACCATATATTTATATCCATTCACTGAGCTCCAGCACCTGGCACTTTATCATTTGCAATGCAGGTGAAGGATATCCCTGGGCTAGACTTCAGTCTTAAATTTTAACCATGGTGTTGTCAGGTGAAATGTACCATGCTTCTGTTTTTGTCATGTTCAGAGCTACATGCACGTTCGCTTTTTGCTGTGTATGTGGTTTTACTTTAATGCATGCTTTGGGAATCTTTAGAGCAGTGAATCCTGTAAGTTGTGCTTGGTATTCATACTCACATGAACCTGTAAGCATCAGTGACTTTGGGCACGTTCTTCCCAGATATTTTGCTACTGCACCCCCCTGTGTTTGACTATAGATGTATCTGGAGTGACATTGATGTGTGGCATGCTCATGATAAATAAATGTATCTGGAGTGACATTGATGTGTAGCATGCTCATAATAAATAAATGTATATGGAGTGACATTGATGTGTAGCAGGCTCATGATAAATAAATGTATCTGGAGTGACACAGATGTGTAGCAGGCTCATGATAAATAAATGTATCTGAAGTGACACTGATATGTAGCAGGCTCATGATAAATAAATGTATCTGGAGTGACAATGATGTGTCGCATGCTCATGATAAATAAATGTATCTGGAGTGACAATGATGTGTAGCATGCTTATGATAAATAAATATATCTGGAGTGACATTGATGTGTAACACGCTAATGATAAATAAATGTATCTGGAGTGACACTGATGGGTAGCAGGCTCATGATAAATAAATGTATCTGGAGTGACATTGATATGTAGCATGCTCATAATAAATAAATGTATCTGGAGTGACACTGATGTGTAGCAGGCTCATGATAAATAAATGTATCTGGAGTGACACGGATGTGTAGCAGGCTCATGATAAATGTATCTTGAGTGACATTGATGTGTAGCAGGCTCATGATAAATAAAGATATCTGGAGTGACACTGATGTGTAGCAGGCTCAGGATAAATAAATGTATCTGGAGTGACACTGATGTGTAGCAGGCTCATGATAAATAAATGTATCTGGAGTGACACTGATGTGTAGCATGCTCATGATAAATAAATGTATCTGGAGTGACATCGATGTGTAATACGCTCATGATAAATAAATGTATCTGGAGTGACACTGATGTGTAGCAGGCTCATGATAAATAAATGTATCTGGAGTGACACTGATGTGTAGCATGCTCATAATAAATAAATGCATCTGGAGTGACACTGATGTGTAGCAGGCTCCTGATAAATAAATGTATCTGGAGTGATATTGATGTGTAGCAGGCTCATGATAAATAAATGTATCTGGAGTGACATTGGTGTGTCGCATGCTCATGATGAATAAATGTATCTGGAGTGACACTGATGTGTAGCAGGCTCATGATAAATAAATGTATCTGGAGTGACACTGATGTGTAGCAGGCTCATGATAAATAAATGTATCTGGAGTTACATTGATGTGTGGCATGCTCATGATAAATAAATGTATCTGGAGTGACATTGATGTGTAGCAGGCTCATGATAAATAAATGTATCTGGAGTGACATTGATGTGTAGCAGGCTCAGGATAAATGGATCTGGAGGGACACTGATGTGTAGCAGGCTCATGATGAATAAATGTATCTGGAGTGACACTGATGTGTAGCAGGCTCATGATAAATAAATGTATCTGGAGTTCTGGAGTGACAATGATATGGAGCATGTTTGTGATATGTATGCACTTCACTGAACATATTTCATAACTGCACCTTTGCTGAATACACTACATAGCTGTGCAATTTGGCACTGTAGTGTGGGTGGGTGGCACCTGTAGAAAGCACACGTACACACATTTTATATATATATATATATATATATATATATATATATATATATATATAGGTTTACTATCAAAATTTCGAACCGCACTCCGTCGACTGTACTATCGTTGAACACAGAAGTTCGAAAACAGGAATGTCGAAGTCAAAAAAACAATCTAGGAATGGGTTTTAACATGGGTTGAGGTAGGTGTTCAGTATTATTCCGAGCTACAAACATCTCCCCTACCTCGACCCATGTTAAAACCCATTCCTAGATTGTTTTTTTTTTACTTCGACATTCCCGTTTTCGAACTTCTGTGTTCGACGATAGTACAGTCGACGGAGTGTGGTTCGAAATTTTGATAGTAAACCACATATACATATATATATATATATATATATATATATATATATATATAGATTGAAAGATAGATAGTAGATAGGGATGCAGGACTGTATTCATTGCTTTAAGCTGTGTCTACCAGCTAGAAGGCAGTTTGGTGGACAGGGTTGTCGGTGTACTGTTTCAAGGTAAGACTTTTCAGGGAGTTCAACTACTTTGACCAGCATATATCACTAATTGGTGATCATCATTCTTCCATGTTTTCACACAAATGTATATTCAATGGCTGTGCCTTCAGTTATTTTAAGCTTTTGAGAACAATACAAAATCCATTTCCTCCACTATAAATTCAAAGAACAAGAAGCATGATGTGTCATTTTTCACATAATATCTTCTGTCACTATTTCTCTCTGTCTTCCAGGTAATGTAGTGATGAAACAGCACTCTGAACTCCTGGGTTTGATTCTTACACCCAGCACTTGTTTTAACATCTGTTTAAGAAAGTCACTTAAACTGAAAGTCTGCCTAGGCTGCTATAGGTTTACAGTGTAAGCTCCAGGAAGGCTGTATGATTCCATCTTTTACAAGTCATCCAATTAAACATATTACTGTGTTTTTTTTCTCCCCTTTTTGTCCTGGCATGAACTATGTGCTTTTTTTTCTACTCCAAAGGTCATACACCCACTAATGCACAATAATCAAGGAGTAGATGATACACACATTCAAAGACCAGCAAAAGTTTTACTCTGAATCATTTTCCCTATGTATTTTCTAAAATCTCTTTTTACAAAAAGATTTTTTTTCAAAATGGAATTTTTTACCTTCAGGAAACAAATCACTGTCAATTCCTCAATTTTTAGTTAGTTAGTTAGTTAGTTAGTTAGTTAGTTAGTTAGTTAGTTAGTTAGTTCGTTATGCCAGGATGAAAAAAAATAATGATTGCTTGAAACCTGATGCAGCATAAGTATATGTATGACTGCAGTTACAAGTATTACTTTATCAAATCATCATGCGACATATGTAAGTTATATCTGACAATTACAGGCTGTTCTGCCACATCACCAACCCCTACAATGATATAAAGTTAATTAGCAACACCTGTTACAAAATATTCATTGTTTATTTTTATTATGCCATGGTACAGTTGACAAGGTACAGCAGTGGTTGTCACTGAATCCTCTAAACAAATCAAAACCTAGCCTAGTTAGTCTGTATAAAGTACTGCGATACACTGCAGGAACTCTTGGGAACAGAGGTAGGTAACAATGTGTAAGTCTCAATCATTTCGGAATAAGCTCAAACTACAGTGTTTGACTGAGAAAGGAAGGTTAAGACTAATTGTATATGCAATATAATACGCAAAGAAAACAGCGGGATTGATATGACTACTAGTGAAGATTATTCCTTTGTAACAATTGATAGAGCAAATATTACTGAATTACAAGTTGAAGATTCTTCAGATCTGGTCAGAAAAGATACGCTTGTAATTGGAGGTTCAGTTAGAGGAACTGATACTTACATTTGTAGAGAAGATAATGAACACCAAATAGTATACCTGACAGGAGCAAAAATAGAAGATGTGAGGCAGGCCTTAGAATGCCTTAATGTAAGGAAGTACTGATCTGTTTTTATTCATGTCAATACAAATGATTTCCTCCACAAGGACTCTCTCTAACTGTTACTAGGGAACTTATAGCTCTCTTAGATAGCATAGCTTGTACAGGTGTTAGGAGGATGACAATAAAGGCATCCCTGGAACATATAAAACTCCAACAGACTCCCCCACAACTCGAAAAAATACCAAAAATGTATATCCAGAATGAAGGCAGATCCTCGGAAAGTTAATAAACCAGTGTTTATTGTTCACCAAAACTAACAGCACAATTAACGCTCTTGTCAAATTTTACGTTTTCGTCCCTACATACACCAGGACTTCATCAGATATCAATTAAAACAATTAATTAGTAGTATAAATACTCTCCACTTTTAAAATCAACCTATAAAATAAAGTGCATCATTTATTATCAAATCAAAGACTCGTAGTTCATGAATATTAAAATGAATGCCATATTATTTCGCAAACAACATGGTTTGCCTAAAAAACATTAAAAATGTTGCATTACTACTTGATTGTATAGATTAAATCCATCTTTATCACTTGAGTTAATAAATAAATGGATCTTTAATTATTCTGATGTATATATTTAAAATATTTAAACTCATCCAAAGTGTTGAACCAGATCATTGTATTTAGAATTATGTTAGGTAGGTTGAGAAGGATATGTTTATACTGCCATCTTCTGGCCTTAAAGTGGTATACTCAAAATTTATACCTCTGCAGCTCTCAGTTTTAATACTGGAGTTAGGGAAATGTGGTTGTTTAAACCTGGTATTCTGGTAGCATCTAATTTAATTTGCCACCATAACTCCCTATAGCCCAACCACTCTTCCCATAATCCACCTCTTATTTGTTTTTTAACCTGCTCTATTACAAAAAATTTAAATTTTCCACTTTCACAAACTTTGGTATGTTTATATAGTGCGTTGGTCTCTTTAGCCTTCAAAATATCATAGATGTGTTCATATATTCTCCTCCTCAGTATTCGTTCGGTCTTACCTATGTAAAATGAACTGCATTTTTTACACACAGCCAGATATACCACCCCTTTTGTTTCACAATTATGGTAGCCCCTACTCTTTATAATTTTATTCCTACTTGGAATGTTTATCTCACTAGTATTCATCATATAATCACATTGATTACAGTGGCCACATTTAAAACTTCCGTTCCTTCTTTGCCCATCAATTGTTACCTCCACCTGTTCATTATTAACCATGTCATTATGTGATTCCAGGATTCTTTTCATATTCCATGAATTTTTATATACTATCTTTGGGGTTAAATTATTCATATATTCAATGTCCGTAAATGCAGAGAATTTAACCCACTCATTCCTGAATATTTCACTTACTCTCATGTTAAAACTGTTGTGTTCCAATATTAAGGCTTGTTCATAGTTATTTTTGGCCTCGGTATATTCACATATAGTGTTGTTGGTATTGTCTATTTGGACACCTTTAATGGGTTTAAATCTTGAAGTCCTACCTCTCTCAACTTCTGTTCTAATCGTTTTCACAAATTCCTTAGGGTAACCTTTCTCCTCAAACATTCCTTCAAGCAGATTACATTCAGATACAAAATCTTCACTAGAGCTAGTCATTTGACTTCCCCTCACAAATTGTCCCTTGACAATGTTCTTTTTACAGTGTGAGGGGTGAGCACTAGTGAAGTGGAGAAAGGAATTACAATAGGTCTTTTTCCTATATATTTTTGTTTTGAAATTTTGTTCAGTTTTATATATTTCGATATCCAAGTATTGCAATCTATCAATAGAGGAATTGTAGGTAAATTTCAAGAAATTTGTAGTGTTATTTAAATAATCAAAAAATTCATGGAATTTATCCATCCCTCCGGTCCAAAAAATAACTATGTCGTCCAAAAAACGTCGGTATAGGGACCAACATTCTTTATATTCTGATTCTAGCACAAAATCTTCCTCCCATTTTGCTAATACAATGTTGGCATAAGTGGGGGCACAAGCTGCCCCCATTGATATGCCTTGTGCTTGTTTATAAAATTCCCCATTAAATGTGAGGAAGTTGTACTTCAAAGCTATGTCTACCAAATTAGTTACCATAGTTTTTTCTGAATCTGTTAATTTTTTGTCTCTATAAATCATATCCTCAAACATAATTAATCCTTCTTTATGTGGGATACATGAGAAAAGGTCAATGATGTCTATAGTTATAAAAATCAAGTTGTCGTTTACTAGATCAGGAGTTATAATTCTCAACAGATCCCAATAATCTTTTAGTATAGTTTTGTTTTCACCACATATATGTTTGACCTTGCTATCCACATATTTTGCCAATGGTAAAGTTTTGGAACCATCTGCTGAGACAATAGGTCTCAGCGGTGGGTCTTCTATATTTTTGTGGATTTTAAGTATCCCGAAAATGATGGGCGTTTTTGGTTTGGCCACTTGTAAAAAATCGAAAGTCTTCCTATCCATATTTCCTTCCATAAACATATCATTAAGTAGGCTATCTATATTGTAATATGCTACGTTCATTTCATTTCGTGAAACTACTGTATATCTGGCTGTATCTCTAAGTATGCAGTTCATTTTACCCTCATATATTATGTTGTCCATAATCACGACCCCTCCTCCCTTATCAGGTTTCATTATTCTGATTTCATTGTTCTTTTTAAGTTCATATAATATCTCATTTTCCTGTTTAGAAAGATTAAATTCAATTATGTTCTGATCATAAGTTTGTCTAATTTCTTTTTCTAACATAATTTCAAAGTTTCTGATTTGTGGATGGAGGGGGGGATTAAATATACTCCTACGGACCAAACGAAAATTCTGAGGAGGTATGTCTATTTTGGTGTTCTGAGAAAATAATATTTCTAAATTTAGTTTCCTTGTAAACATTTTCATATCGATAATGGTGTTTACTAATTCACCTTTTCCAAAAGGAATAAACTTAAGTCCTTTACTTAATAATTGAAAATGTTCTTTGTTAAGCACTATATTACTGAAGTTGTATATGGAAAAATTATTAAATGTATGTTTAATACCAGTGACAAAGATTTCATTTTGGATTAAACCATCTATAGGGGTTGGGTGTAGGGTATCTAGTACCTCCCTCTCCCCCTTCTCCCCCCCCTTTTTTGAAAATTTTGAAATTGTTTTTGATTTCTTTTCTCATACCCTATTTCATTACCCAAAGGTGGAAATTCATTGTCATAATCTGTTTCCATCATTGTATTATATACCTTTCTACTATCCCATGATGGTTGGTCGTTCCACTGACATTTGTTTTTATAAATGTCACTTTTGATAAGAGGTGGTTTTGGGTAACTAGTGTTGTTTTCATATTCACCCACATCTCTCTTCAGTTTATTACTCTTTCTCTCTATTATAACACCACATCTCGAATCTATATCTTCCTTTACTTTGTTGTATTTATCATTCTCATCCCTTATGTTGAAAATCAAATCTTCTTTAATACAGTTGTCCAGCTTTTCTATTTCCTTTTTCAACACTTCTTGCATTTTACTATTTTCTTTTATAATTAATTTTAAAATTTCCAATCCGCATTGATTAAAAACTTCCAATAAAGCATTGTGAAAATCAGACCCGAGTTCAACATTGTTTGGGTACTTCCATACCCTTAGTCCCTTAGGGACCACTTTCCTATTTATACATTCAATCAAATACTCGTTTTCTATACTCAGCGTTTTAAATTTCAACATAAGTTTAGATAACTTCTCTAACTTGTCAGAGTATGTTAGTTCATCTACAAAACGCACACTATTCACATTGTCAAAATTGATATTAAATGGCACTTTTAGCCAGTCATTTGTGTCCTTATTCTTCCACAATTGATGAGAAGAATTGTTTACAGTACCTTCTCGTGCCTTATTGATGGTAGGCATACCAAAATTGTTTCCAACATCTCCGGTTAAAGAAATTCCGTTAGTAGAGCGTTCTTGAGGGTGTTCGCTGTTTCCGAAAATAGCCGGTGTTACAGCTGGGTTAAAAGATTCTCCATTTAACTCATCGCCTTCCAAATCTCGGGATGTGCATCCACTGCGGTCACGTTTCCTTTTAGGTTTCACGACTGGTAACCCTTCGGTTCCTTCCAGTACAGACCTCCGCTCATCGCGTTGCTTATCGCGAAGTGAAAAGCACAAAGGGGTGAGAATCCCTGGAACATATTACAATTGTTGGAGTGTATAGACCGCCAACGTCAAGTGCTGATAACCTAGAGGAATTCATATTTTTCTTGCAAGAAACAAAAGATGGAATAATAATAGTAGTTGATAACTTACATTTACCAAAAACAAACTAGAGCAATATTCATTCAACAGCACTAGTAAGGAAATAGTTCACAACATATATTCAGGAACAACAATTGCTTCAAACTGTAAAAAAAGCCTACCAGGAACAGAACACAGACATTGTTTGTATTCCTAAAGAAATTAGTTACTTCATCCCCAGGTTTCAATAAACTCTGGGACGGATTCACGAAACCTCCGTGTAAGACTTAATATGTCTTACTCGGAGGCTGTAGTTGAATGGTATGACGTCAGCGTGCCATGAATATTCATGAGGGCATGCTGACTCATCCATAACTCTTACATGGACTGAGTAGGAAAGCAGGGGGCATGTCTGACTGCCAAGCAGTCTAAAAGTCCACGCCCCTGCAAGGTTTTAAAAAGCATAGTGTCAACAGACAAGAGCGAGTTCACTCAAATGTACTTGCACCCAACACTACACTCCCTGACACTGTAAACCTCCATCACAGTTATAAAACATAACAAATAAATATATTTTTTTTAAATCCACGATATAGCTGCCCGTATTTGCGCTTGTTTGCGCGGGTGTGCCCATTGCTTAACCACAGTTAGCAATTGTGATATTGAAGAGCATATAAGAACTACTTATGAAAATTAATCCAAATTGCAATAGCATAATGGTAGAGCGTATGCACAAAGAGGAGGCATTCACGGTTCGAGTCCCACCACTCCCCTTCTTATTTATGTTTTAAATCAGAATTTGAAATAATACCAGACATATATGATTAAAATTTAATTAAAAGCAGTGAAATGACCAATGTATCAGTGAACAAAATATATATTTTTAAAGGACCCAGATATATAATAGCCTGCTATTAAGCAGTGCTGTACCTAGGTAAACAGAGGTGCCCATAGTTTAATAGCGCTTTACCCAGCTAAACAGAGGTGCCCATAGTTTAATAGCGCTTTACCCAGCTAAACAGAAGTGCCCATAGTTTAATAGCACTTTACCCAGCTAAACAGAGGTGCCCATAATTTAATAGCGCTTTACCCAGCGCAATAGAGTTGCCCAAAGTTTAAAAGCACTTTACCCAGCGCAATGTGTTTGCGCGGACGTGCGCGCTGCACCAACCAGGGCACCGTAGGGCACCATGGAGCAACATAGAGCTAGGTTGCTCAAACGCAGCCACACCCCCTAGCCTGTCTAGACAGTATTAAAATAAAAGAGTGACAAGGTTCAAACCCAGGACCTTGTGCATCATAATCAAAGCACAGAACCACTAAGCCAAGACAGCTTAGGAGAAACAGCCACTATTAGCGTACATAAACATAGAAATGGTAGATTAACCATTACTAAGCAGGTCTGCAGTCAGCGTAGAATTCTCAAAAACGGCCAATCACAAAAAAAGTGTGGGAAATGCGGCATATTTAAGTCCCATAAGCGGGAATACTTGCCATAACTGATTGTGGTACCCACTTGCAGTCAGGATGGCTGGCGTCGGAGAAGGTAATCTCTTTAGAGCGCAAAGGTGGGGCATTGAGGAGTCTAAATGTATGGTTTGGCTTCTAGTCCACCAACATGAAGGCCGACTCATGCAGGGCCAGGTTCAATGGGGAGCGTACAAGGCAGAGGCATGGAACCAGTTGACACATGATCTTACCAGTGCCACAGGCATTACCAGGACTGGTGAGCAGGTCCGTCACCAACATGCGGACCTGAAACGTTGAAAGGAGGACCAACTGAACCGATGGATCCAGGAGGCCCATCATATGCCCAATGCCCCACTACTGAGTAAGTATCCATGTAATTAAGTATGTAAGAAATGCTATCCTAGCCTATAGTATGGATATGTATGTTCCAATATCCCTTCATTTATATTACAGCTGCAGGTGTTATTTCCGCGAATCGGCAAGCCTATGCTGATAGGCTGTTAAGGCTGTGCTACCAGGCAGGTTAGTAATTATTCAGCTGGTAGTATTTTTATTACAGAATATAAGTGAGACAGCCTGTAAAAGAGTTCAGTGTTGTAACCCATTAATAAAGGTCAAATAAGCATAGAATAAAGCTTCTGTTAGTATTCTAAGATCAGATAAGTGATGCAGCCTGAAAAAGAGTATTGTAATCCATTAATAAAGAGTAAACAAGTCTCAAATAGAGTTTCCACCTGTATTGTAATATCAGATAACTGCTTCAGCCTGAAAATGAGTGTTCTAATCTATCAATAAAGGACAGACAAGTCTTGAATACATCCTTGTATATACTGTCATATGAAATAAGTGAGTCAGCTGGAAAGGATTGTTGTAAGCCAGTAATAAATGTTAATAAAACCTGGAATTAAGTACCATCCTGAAATGTAAATATAAAATAAGTGAGAGAGTGTGAGAAAGAGTTTGAAGCTACCAATAAAGGTGTAAGAAGTCTGGAATAAAGGTATACTGCATGCACTACATAATGAAATGAATGAGACAGCCACAACCAAAGAGTGAAATGTTTTTAATAAAGTACAATACCTGGACTGTGTCCGTCCCACATTTTGGATATGTTGTTGTACCCTTGCATTATGGAGATAGTATGGATGTATGAAATGCTGAACATCCACAGTTGTCTAGGCCCATATAAACTAGCTGATGGCAATGCCAGTATCTCAGAGGAATATTTATAGTCCTCAACTGTTTCATGTATAGTATGTACATGTTAATCCGGTACATGACCAGCTTGTGCTTGTGATCCCACAAATGTCAGTGTGTTGCTAGAACTGTACGTAACTGTTCAAATGTAGCAGGATACTTTACCTGAACACAGCCAGATATGAACATATATAAATACAAATGGAATGTATATTAATGTAGCAGTAACATCTCCATCACCAACATTTCTAAGGTTACATACAGGGAACTGTACTAATACATGTAGGGGATATATATCTGCAGCTAGTATGAATGTACAATATACGTACAGGTATTTTAAGTTGTTAATGTAATATTTTACCATCCTATGTTATGTTCACAAATGATGCCATTCCACACCAAACTGGGAATGTCTATTCACAATTAATTCATATGGACATTTGTCCTGTTGGTTTATACATATCTGCATGTACGTTGATGCATGTGCCCTGTTCACATATCCAAACCTGATGGCCCGTTGCCACCAATCAACCCTGCATGCTGTTGGAATGTCCACTGTTGTTCTAAATATGCATGTGTCATGCTTGCTGTTCAACGTTTGGAATTCATGTGTGTTTGGTTAATGGGAATACTAATGCATGCTGTTACAACTAATTTGGAATGGTGTTGTTTGTTACTAACCCAAAATGCCATTAAATACTGCTAAACAAAGGACAACAGAGAAGGCGGGTCCCAGCGGACCCACCTCTCCCACCTCAGCTGGCGATTGCACCTGGCACCAGTGCCCAGCCCGGGACCTCCTCCTCTGGTGGCCCTGTGCCACCTTCAGGTGGAAGCGCTGCAGGGCATGGGGCTCACCCCCCCCCTCTGCAAGCATGGCCAGTGGAGAGCCTCCACTCACCCTCCAAAGGGTCTGGGCTGTGGTGCGTAGTGAGATCAAGCGTTCTGTGACTGATCCCATATGCCAGCTTGAGGTGAGAGTGGCGCAACTCACGGGTGTGCCTGCCCCTCCTATCCAGCCCCCAGCACAGCCTCGGCCTGGGCTGTGAAGGCACAGTGGTAACTGCCCATGGGTGAGGATCTCAGTTCCACTGTTGCCATCTGTGGGCTCATGGGCTTGCGATATCCAAGCATCCGTCCCCGTCAATTGTGTGTACCCACCACATGTGTCATACTCCGCCCCTGTATGCATCTTGTTTGTCTTGTCTGTTAACCTCCCCAACCCACCTCCCTCAATATTCCTACTTCCTTTACTTCACATTCCACTCCTACCTGAAAAAAAAAATAAAAAAAGGGCAATCTGTGCCCGCAAAAAAAATACGCCCCATACATAGCTGCCCATTTCGCACACATGTCTGCTGGATATGTAAACTGATAATTACAGTTGGCTGTACACCATACTTTGTTGTCCTCACTCCTCTCTCAGGGGTGGAAGGTTTCAAATTTCACTCTAAATTTCTAACATATGCACAGCTGCTGCTGGTAAAGAATTGGGCAGCTATGAGCCTTCCCTACATCCTTCCTGCACATCCTGAGCTTGTTTTCCTACTGTGCTACCCTCTTTGTGCCCCCTTTTTCACCACTTTCCTATTTCCCCATTTTATTTTCTTTAAAAGAAATTAGTGCGGGTGTTAGCGGGAGTAAGCACTTTTAAGCAGTAGTCAGTGGGTGTGCGCTTGTGTGCGCTTAGCTAAGTGTCGCGTAAACCCACATAAACCCGCTTACAACTGCTTAAAAGTGCCTTAGTCACTCTGTATGACAATGCCTGTAGTCTGCTCATCAGCAAAATAAAATACCCCTGTCAGTCTCAAACCTCGGACCTTGGACACACTAGACTGCATGAATTACCATTGAGCCACAGCAGATATACAATAACTTGTTGCTGTAATAAATATATCATGCATTATTATAAGGGAATGTAAAGGGAAAATAGGAATGCCATAACACAAATCTTGTACTGTGGGCCTTAACCAGCAGGTGTTGTTGAATTGCATGACATGACTGTGAAAAGTGAATCAGCCATGCTAGTAGGGAATAAGGTTACAGTAGCAGCTTACAAAACCCCACACAGTATCAGGGCAGGATAAACACTGGCATATTTGCATAGGTCACAGGCCAGACCTCCCAACAGTGACTGCTCTACAGTGATGACACTGATTTGTAAACAAATGTCAGCTGTGCCCCTCTGACTCCCTGTGAAATGTACTAACAGTAGGCAGAAAGGTGCTGAATCTCATTTAATAACAAATGTCAATAAGTGAGAGTAGACACCGCTTGCACATCAGCAAAGGTGTAGTAATAGAAATGCTCTGAATCACCCAAAGTCTGAACTGCAAAATGTCTGAACTATATGACAGGTGTATCCCAGTTATATGTACCTTTCCCTGAGGCTGTTCAAATATATATGTGAGAGTATCTGAGGCCTGGAAGAGTCAGAAACACACAGGCATATCAGCTTGTCTGCTGTTACACATGCTGCAAATAGCTGTAGAATGAATCCCACAAGCATGCCCTTATGTAGAAGTACAACACAGAAATAGCAAAGGATGTAGCCATGTACTGCTAGCAACCACCTGTGACAATGCCATTGTTCAGGTGCTGTAAAGACTGCTGTGGTGCACAGTCAAAGAATACTAGGCTGACCTCTGTCTACCATCTGGATATGTCCACAGGTGGGAGCTACTCAGACAAGCTTTCATAGACTTACAGGTACACAGCAACTCTGCATGTTCAGTAAGATAAACATCACACGATAATAAATAATGTACACTGCAGTTCTGCACCCCTACCCAAAGGTACTATATACCCATGTAGTCAGGCACAACCAAGGGTGTAGATAGGCATACACAGTACAGAAAAATGTCCAGTCTTCCTGAGCAGACTGTGCTAATGCCAACACAAACCACAAACTGTTCAGATGTGAGTAACGTACTAATGACAGTACAGCAGTTCACAAACAGTACATGTGCCTGATAGTCATAACTGGTAGTACAACATACTTAGATGTCCTCACCACTCTCTCAGGGGTGGAAGGTTTTAAATATCCCACCTAATATATTGCATATGCACAGCTGTTGCTGGTAAAGAAATGGGCAGCTATGGACCATCTCCACACCCATCGTGTACATCCCAAGCTAGTTTCCCTACTGTCTTCCCCTCTCTGAGCACCCTTTATCACCACATTCCTATCTCCCCATTTACTTTTCTGTTAAAGACATGAGCGCGGGGGTTAGCGGGAGTGAGCACTTGTAAACAGTAGTAAGCGGGTTTGCACCAGTGTGCGTATGTGTGCGTCTAGCTTAGCATTGCTAAGATATGATAAGCTCTGCCAAGCTTAGCTTACTATTGCTAACATAAAATTAGATAAGCTAAGCTTAGCTTAGTATTGCTAAAATACACTAAGCTGAGCTAAGCGTTGCTTAACATCGGTAAGCGTCGTGCAAACCTGCACCAACTCGCTTACAACTGCTTCAAAGTGCCTTTGTCACTCTGTATGACAAGGCCCTTGTATTGTTCAGCAGCAAAATAAAATACCCTTGCCAGTCTCAAACCCCACACCTTGGACTCACCAGTCTACATGATGTACCACTAAGCCACAGCATATATACAATAACTTGGTGCTGAAAGAAATATAACATGCATCACAAAGAGTGCATGTAAAGGGAAAATAGGAAAGCCATAGGAATACATTGCAATAAAGAAATATGACATGCATTACAAGGACTGGATGTAAAGGGAAAATAGGAAAGCCATAGGAATACATTGCAATAACTACTGTTGTATGCCAGTTAATTCCCTAATTCCAAAAGAAAGTACATGCTCCCATGTATCCAGTGTTAGCATTAGGAGGTGTGAGTAAACTTGCACACTGAGAAGAGTGTACTTGAAGAAACAACAGTCAGGTTTTAGTACAACATGCATTTCACTGGCTACAACCCAGCTTTAGATATGAGACATATACCAACCTTCTGACTGACACAACAGTGTCCACAGCAAACAAACATGGTCCCCACCTTGCAAAACTGAAAGCCCTACACCTACCTAACCTATCATTTTACAGTAGTGTCCTGAAATCACACTGAGAACTGCAATTACCACAAAGCAGGCTGCATGCAATTACTAAATTGTGGGCACCAATTGGTGCAGAGGCCATCACATGCACATGTGTAGATACCTACAAAAGCAGCTTGTACCTGCTGTCCACACATGCAATAATATCACTGCAGCAACTGGAGAGAGAGAGAGCAAGCGAGAGAGACAGACAGACAGACAAACAGTTGGAGAGACCAAACCAAAAAAAAAAAACAGAGGCAGTTGGAGACACTGACCAACCAAAACAAAAATTAAAACAAACAGAGGCAGTGGAGGACACCGACCTAAATAAATAAAAATAAAATAAACATCAACAGGTACAACAGACTGAGGTGAGACATACAAATGTAAAGTATGTAACACAGATGTATTTGCTGGCATCCGAATGATGTGTCTGAAGGGTACTCTACATTCTGTGAACACTCCTTATCTGTTAGCAGTCCGTATCTCCATGTACATGCAGATGTGCATAGGGCAAGGGACATACTGCAACTGTTAGTGAAGGCTGGACATATATATGTATTTGAAGGTTGCTATGTGCACATATTTATGTAGGTTGTAGTGTGTGGCATTGAAAACAGCAAGCAGTCCAGGTATATGTCATGTGGTGGTTAAATGCTGTGGGACTGAGTTACAGTCAGTGAGGTCTGCTATGGTTATACGGCCTGAGGATAGCGAAATGCATTCTGCACAACACTGTGCAATATTATTACATAATTGTATGTCTCACAACTGTTGCATAATTGATATTCCCACCATGAAAGGTGGCCAGTATATCTGCATATACGTGCATGTATATGTACAGCAGTGGCTGTTTACAAGTATATATATATATATATATATATATATATATATATATATATATATACACACACACACACATATATATATATATATATATATGTATATATACATATGTATGTGTATATACACACACACACACACACACACACACACACACATATATATATATATATATATATAGATAGATATATGTATATATACATATATGTATATATATAGATATATGCATATATACATATATAGATATATACATATATAGATATATATATAGAGATATATAGATGTATACAGATATATATGGATATCTATGGATATATATAGATATGTATATATATATATATATATATATATATATATATATATATATATATATATATACATACATATATATGTATATAGATATATATAGATATGTATATATAGAGTGATATATAAATTTATATGTATATAAATATTCACACACACATATATGTATATATATATATATATATATATATATATATATATATACAGTGAGAGAGGGAGACACAGGGTCAGATGTATTGCAACAGGTGCCTGGTGACCAAGGCATGGACTGAGCACCGGTGTTGATACTGCAGTGCCATACCCCATTCTAAAACACTTTGCCCACTAACTACCAGATAGGTGTTTGCCTGACTAACACTGAAGGTGTCAGAAGGGAACATGGGACACAGGTGGACAGTAGCCTCCCCTTTGAGATTCACAGATATTCCTCTGACAGACGAACAGATGCTATAGATGGCAGTTAACTGATATCTGTACTGTATAATGCTGCAGAGGAACAGGAAATCCACCACAGCCTGGTATAGCACTATATCCTGCTGTTTTCAAGGGCCAGCCAGCACCAGCAGGAACATACTGCACTGTGGCAAGAACTTGTTCGTTGGGTAAATGACATAGGCATGCATAACCGGACATATGAGCAGGTACTCCATCACTGCAGTGATTTAATCAGACATGTCTGGGGCATGCATCTGATATCCACAGACAACAGCTTGCCACAGGTGGTGGGGTGGCCATACATCCTCCCCTCACCAGAGTGGAGGAACTGCTGCTAAGTGCGGTGGCCCCTGGCCTACAGCAACAACAACATCACACATGTGTCATCATGGAGGCCGGAGCCACCCAGCATAGTAACATGGAGCGTGCAGGTAACATGCCCTAGCTGTAGACTACTGTTACCTGTATTGTTAGATTATGCATGTGTGAGATGTGTACTGTGTTTAGCAGTTTTGCTGCCTATTGTGTGCAATACTGATAATTTGAATAGTATTTGTACACCTATGCCTGTTGTTCTACTGTAGTTTAACACACTCACAGTAGCAATGCCACAGGTGTGGCCACTGACAAACTGTGTCATACTCTTGCAGGTCCCTCTGGTGTGACAGCAGGGCAGACATTACATGCTGGTGAGTGTGTTAACACTTTAAACTTGTTATTGAACTGTGCATGTCATAGGTGAGGTGTAGGCCATGTACACATAACACACCTATGCATAATGCATGCTGTGCATGTTTGCTGTGAGACGTGAAACATCTCAGTAATGTCAGTAGCTGCCTCATTCACATGCAATGCACAGAGCATCAGACACAAATGTGGCAACACTGTACTGCACATTGGATAGGCATAGTTGACACACATGTACACAACATAACACGTTTGTCATACACAGTGCACCTCAACATGCTACACATAGTGTAACCGGACACCCGCTGGCAGGTCACACTTCAGTATCCCACATGTCATCCACACACCACACATACCATACCTGAGGGTAGGGGCCTAGCATGGGGCTGTGCAACACTCATCAACACATAACACAGTCATGTTAGGCAATGCTCCCTATTGGACACCTCACACACCCTTGTGCAATGTGGCTGTGTAATTGTGAACTTAACCACAGCACTGTGGTTCATGTACAGATTGCTAGGCAGTGGTCTAGCACACTTTAGTGGCCTTGAGTGACCACATGATGCATGATGATGATGGCTAATGGTACTACACCCCATACTGTTACAATGGCCATGTCCAGTATTGGTATCCCATCACGTATACATGCACCACCCATCCTGTGTGTGTACATAACATGCATGTGCTATACCTGTGTCCACAATTATCTGCTACAGACACAGACACTGCAATCAGACATGGAAATCCATGTGACACACAGATAACACATGCAGCCATGGTATGTATACCTGTGTGTGATGGTGCACAGGACATTGCAGAGCTTATAATACTTGCACAGAAATGTTGTGTCCTTGTACACATTGTGTTCCAGTGTGTAGGCAATCACTGAACATGTACACACATGCACCACAGCCATGTACACTGTCATCAACTATGGCTGTCTACACTCACACTGCATGAACTTGAGCAACACTTATTCTGCATGTTGACACGTGTGCGTGACTGTTTGCCTTGTGATACTGTCACCCACCTTCAACCAGTATTGAGTATGATTTGTTTTTTTTTTTGTGTGTGTGTGTCTGCTGTAGTGAGGAGTGTGCATGTGTTCCTTTGTGTATGTGTTCCTGTGTGCATGTGTTCCTGTGTGCATGTGTGCACGTGTGCATGTGTTCATGTGTGCATGTGTGCATGTGTGCATGTGTGCATGTGTTTATGTGTGCATGTGTGCATGTGTTCATGTGTGCATGTGTGCATGTGTGCATGTGCAGACCGTAACGTGTGTTTCCTTTCTTCCTCTCACAGGTGCTGAGGTAGGGTTTGGCGAAAGCAGCAGGCGACCTGAAGCCACTGCCACAGATAGTGGTGATGATGAAACATGTATTTTGGCACAGGGAGATTTGACAGGGTCTGTTGTTGGTCCACCAGTCGACAGTACACAGCGTTCAACCCCATCTATGCGCACACTCATACTGCCATTACATCCCTCACCACCAATGGCCATAGGGGAGGGACAGCATATAGTTGGCATTAACCAGGAGAGTGTGGTACCCATGGCACGTGCATCCGCTCACAGCAGCCATAGCCGTAGACCCACAATGGTACCACATAGGCGGAGGTCCAGGGGTTCTCGGGGGAGCATCACTGGACGTATTGCCCCTGGCAGGCATGCCCTCACAGGTCTTATGATGACCACTATGTTCCGGGTTGTAATGCAGGCTCAGGAACATATGGAACGGTACACCAGGCAGGGACTTAGTGCACAGAGGGCACATAACACCGCTATCAATGACAGCATCCATGACCTTGCCAGTGCCATCTGGACATACACCGAGGTCATTGATAGACATTGGGGGGAGACAATAGATGCCCTCCACAACATGTCTTCCTCAAGCCAGGACCGTGCGGGACAGTTGCGAAGTCGACACGGAAGCATGCCAGCAACAGCTGGCAGTGTTCGCAGGCAGCCCACAGCTCACAGCTGCTCCCGTAGTGGCAGTACCAGCCCCAGCAATGCTGGGGCTGGCCTGTCCATTGTCAGTCCCAGTAGACCATGTGCACGTGGCTCTGGCCAGTCCCAGCAGGGACATGGGTCCAGTCATCATACCTCTGCCTCTGATGACACTACCCAGTCAGGGTTGGTACCCAATACTGTCCGTAGCACCCCTGCCAGGCACAGGTACTGTGTCTGTGGCCGGAGACAGTGATCTGTACAGCCAAGCAGGTACAGTCTGTGACTGTCCCACAAACCACCGTATATGGCAGCCACATGGTGGAGTTGTGTGCATGCAGACACACACACATTAAGCAAACAACTAGGGCTCACACATACACACACATTACATCAACATTGGCCCATGCTGTACTGTTGCCCCACACACACACACACACACACACACACACACACACACACACACAGACATGTTGATTGGATGGGTCAATGTCAGGCTCTGGCAAACAGCAAAACGCCCTGTGCATATGATGATACCTGTGCCACCTCCTGTCATCTGCATTATTGACGAAGGGACAGGATAACATGGTGCTGATGCACAGGGTGACACTATAGCAGTGTAGCAATAATAGCAAGTTGTCAACATGGAAGTCTAACTACATCCTTGTAGGTATATCTGAGCAAACATTATGCATCAAAGCTCTGTTTGTCAATGTAGCATTGTTTACACCATTGTTAGGTCTGAGTATGTATTATCCACCCATGTGCCACTTGGCTGATGTGTGATGTGTTGCCAGCATGTGTTAGCAAGTGGACAGTACGTGTGTGATTTGTGCAGTACAGATTAGCAAGTGTACATCCGTAAACATGGTGGGTGTGCACTGTCTGGATGTACGTGCACAGTGGACACATGGGACGTGTGGCATACCCTGTCATACACATTATTAACATCCCATTGCATCTTTCAATGGCCAGTATGCATTCTACTACAGTTATGTACTAACATGGGTAGACGTGTGTATGACATGGGTTGACACTATGCTGCGGGTGATACCGTTAATATCAGTCAATGATTTGCAGTCTGGTAGTATACACAACCTCAACAGTATGACTATAAGCAATCATTGGATGATGTCCTGACAATTGACACACAGTAGTGGGGAACCCAGTATCAATTGGATCCTTCCGGTGCTGCACTATAACACTAACCAGTGGTGATGAGCACCACCCATTACTGTGACCACACCTGTGTGTCATATAGCCCCCTTAGGTACATGCAGACACACTAGGAATGTGTCCATCCAAATCTGGGAATGCATGGAATGGCATACAATGCATTCCCTGGATGGGACGCATATCCTACACAAGGGTATCATACAGACAGATACCTGTTGTGTGATACATGCTGTATAGCAGTAAGCTGACTATGGCATAGTCATCCTCATGTACTATACATAGATTCCCGTCAGTACCACACTGGTGGTAGCCCTCAACATGTATGTAGGGTACCATTGTGTACGTACAGACCCATGTTATGTCATGTGTCCCTTCGTATCCACATATGTATAGGTATTGTGGAGTCCCAAGGTGTATCACAGACATTAGAGGCCTGAATGCATATCCACAAGGCAGTCATACACCTATAAAGACTGTCCATTGTTGGCAGACTTTGTTGTGTATGACCATGTCTGACATATACCCCAGCCATATACCCTCACTCATACTGCTCTTCAGTAACTGTCATGGGTGTGTGTGCCACAGATGACCTTGGTCACAGAACACGACAGTGGATGGCCATGTCACATACATACGTATGTGACCTACGATCTGAGTAGCAGTGACACAACCTGTCAATGGAAACAAATGTATTCATGTAGTATGCAGGCTTCACACCTATGTACTGATTGAGGGGACATGTACACATATATATTTGCCACGCAGATACCTGATGTCTGCAATGCACTTACTGTTGTCATCATACTATGTCATTACTATGTCATACCATAGTAAAAGCAAAACTCACACCGTGTCGAGCAGCAGTGACACACACACACAGTCAGCATTTACAGGATTCAAACCCCTACCTAACAATGTTATGATACTAGAGAGTGACGCATTAACACGGCGCGCTATTTGCTTTACTGGCTGATTTACCTTCTCCTGCTGTATTTGTAGGATGGTGACATCATCGGACTTTCCAAAGAGGAATGTACCTCCTTTACTGGGTTTTCCCAGTCTCCAAAAAAGAACACTTCTCAAAGGAAACTGTACACATACTTTGCAAGATTCAAACCCCTATCTAACTATGTCATGGTATTGGAAAGAGACGCATTAACACAGCGCGCTATTTGCTTTACTGGCTGGTTTCCCTTCTCCTGCTGTATTTCTAGGATGGTGACATCATCAGTCTTTCCAAAGAGGAATGTACATCTTCTAGTGTGTATTCCCAGTCTCCAAAAAGTGCACTCCTTTCAAAGACAATTGCACACATACACACACCCCCACACACACAGTCAGCATTTGCAGGATTCAAACCCCTACCTACCTATGTTATGATACTAGAGAGAGAGAGAGAGAGAGAGACGCATTAGCACAGCACGCTATTTGTTATACTGGCTGGTTTCTCTTCTCCTGCTGTATTTTTAGGATGGTGACATCATCAGTCTTTCCAAAGAGGAATGTACATCTTCTAGTGTGTTTTCACAGTCTCCAAAAAGAGCACACCTTTCAAAGACAATTGCACACATACACACACACACCCCCACACACAGTCAGCGTTTGCAGGATTTAAACCCCTACCTATGTTATGATACTAGAGAGTGATGCATTAGCATGGCACGCTATTTGTTATACTGGCTGGTTTCCCTTCTCCTGCTGTATTTCTAGGATGGTGACATCATCAGTCTTTCCAAAGAGGAATGTTCATCTTCTAGCATGTTTCCCAGTCTCCAAAAAGGGTGCTCCTTTCAAAGACAATTGGACACATACACACCACTCCCCCTCCCACACACACACACACACAGTTTGCAGGATTCAAACTCCTACCTAACTATGTTATGATATTATAGAGAGACACACTAACACAGCATGCTATTTGCTTTATTAGCTTGTTTCCCTTCTCCTGTTGTATTTATAGGATGGTGACATAATCACACTGGACATGGTAATGTGTGTACACTTTGTTTTATGCCATTCCATGGTCCATGTGGGTGAGCAGGTGTCAACAGCTTGAACATGACCTCAGTATCCTTACCTTGTGTGATCTATCTGTGGACACATTGACATTCCGTCATATGTCAACACATATTTATGCACAGCTTCTTGGTTTTGTGGATACTACATGTGTCTGGGATGTTGATAAAGGGCTATTCAAAGTCTATGTGATACGTGTAGATGTGTTCATTGATGTATGTCCTGGGTGGCTGCCTTGCAAACAGTCTAGCATGTTTGGGTAACCATGATCCACACATGAACATACCACAGTTGGTAGGGTTGTGTGTGTGTCAGCTTCCAGTAGCTCTGTTTATGACTGCAACCATGATGGACTCCGTGACCTTGCAGATCAGACCTCATAGGTGTACTGGACTTGACTTCCCATGGTGTGTTGTGCACCAACACTTGTGGGAGTGCCATATGTAGCTGTGACACATTCAACGGTTCCACATCCTGTGTAGGGGGTGCGGCTCAGCTAACTGTTCAGGTGCATGATCTGTTTGTTCTGTAGTTTGTGCATGACACATATTGTGAATCAATGTATTCCACCTGCTGCCATGCTTTTGGCAGTGGGGGTAGCTGCTCATCCATTCTACATGTGATATCTCCTGGTATGATGATGTGGACTATTGTCAGTGGGGTATGGGTATGTACATATGGGCCTGTCTGTCATGATGTCGGCATTGACACTCAAGTACAGCTGGCCCTGACTCAGGACATATATGTGTGTACATTGATATTTATGACATAGCGGAAGGAGGTGCCATGATTCAGTCTGGACTCCTTCTCAGATCCTCTTTACAAAACACTAACGAACATGAGCACTACTCCCTGTTATACTGTTTTACACGCTTAACACCCTACTGATCCTTTGTGATCAGGTTACAGAGTATGTCATGACAATATCATGGCATGTCCAGGGGTCAGTTATGTGTGTACTCTTCAGTCCAGCTGGTGGATATTGTGATACTGACACAATGTCACATCTGCCTCATGTACACAGACAACCCTCTCCTCCTCCCAACAAACTTAGATATATGTGTGAGATGCACCTATATAGACATACAGGGAACTGAAGTCTCTCGTCCCATGACTGGCACAGTGTATCAGGTGGTGAAGGTAACCACGCACACCACATATCAGTCTCACATATCCTCTAGCAACAGCACTCAAACCACATTATCACACATTGACATACTCGGATGCTGTAAATGTATTCTACCTAAGCAGCAGAGGCCTCCAAAGCAGACACACACACACCTGCTACCCCACTACAATACCCACATATCACTAAGTTCACAATGTCTGTGTGCCACACAATCACTGCCCTTCAGGCTAAACAACACACCTAACACACTTGTAATAGGCAACACTTATGTTCAGACACACTGACGTACCACTCACCAGCTCTGACAAGGGAATAGTCACTTTGGGCTGTCTGTTGGGTGCCAGGATCTGCCACATAACACAGGCAGTCAGGTCACTCCAAAGCAAGTACAAGACTGGCACCATCATTGTCCATGCTGGTGTGTGTCACCTCAGACATTACTTCCTGGACCACATGACATGGTACATGGAGGTACACTCTGATCATGTAGCCCAGGCCAGTATGACCCTGACCTTGTCTAGCATCGTACACCCACCAATTATGATGTCACAGTATACGGACACACATATCACATTTAACAGTTGGCTAACACATTTGTTTCATTCATAGGGGATACAGTGTCTGTCAGCATATGGTGACATGCTCAACGTGCCACGTAGCTTCACTATGGACAGCTTGCACCTGTCACCCTTGGACTTTGGTATGCTGGCTAAGGCTCTTGCTACCACCAGTGTGCCTTTTTTACGCAGGGCTCAGAAGACAAACCCACCTCCATAGACATTACAGGTTAAATGAAACTAAGGGTAAGGCTGCTCAACAACAGTTGTGTTAACCTCATATTGTGGCCACACAGGACTCTCCTCAGTATGGAGGAGAGCAATATCTGTGCACTGACAGACACCTGGTTCAGGCTCGCTTATGCACACCAGCACTACCAGGTTATGTTCCATACCATGCTGTCTGACAAAAAGACTTGGAACAGACAACACAACTAAGGGGAGTATCCATATACATAACAGATACACACACCTCCAGGTTAGTAGCACTGCACAAAGCATCACAGACCATACATAAACAGCTACCATTGTGCAATACTGCCTTTCAGTTTGTTGCCTGCTACAGAACACACTCCCAAACTCAGGAACCACACTCGGCTTTTGTGGGAACTATGGAGAATATGCAGGTCTCCACAGACACCATTATATTGTGTGACTTCATATACATTTCATATACACACATATTGACTGGGGATACTACTCAAGCCCCAACAACCTCACCCAACAGTCACTACAATTTGTGGACGCATATGCTTTGGCACAACCAGTCAGCAAAGCCACAAGGGGGAATACATATTGGACCTGCTCATCACCAACATGGGGACTCTATGTTCCACACCAGTGATATACCCCTCATTGGTAAGGTCAGAACATACATGTATCGCACAGGACATACATATACCCTCCACACACCCATCCTGGGTAATCTTGATGAACTTCTCATGAGCCAACATCTCACTTCACCGAAGCAAGGTGGTATCCTTCAGAGATCCTGAGACAGTGGCATATACGGCTCACACTACTGCATCCTTTACATACACATTCTATGGACACCTAGTGGACCGCTTGGATTGTGCTCTCCCAAATAACAACAAGACCCACTACTACAATGGCAGGGGACCTGTCTGGTAGACCCCAGCCATTAATAAGCTGTACAACGTCAAGAGGACACTACTACATGATAAAGCACAATCCCAAACAGGGAAGGCATCTGTGATCTGTACTAGCAGACAGCTACAATCACTCATGGACTTTTCTAAGGGCCGCTTCTACCAGACAATTGCACCTGACACGTAGGACCATCACACAGCCTTCTTCAGTTATGTCAGGAACCTGGGTGGACACTCACTGATATGCTGTGAGTTACTGCATACTGACTAAACCTACCCTGAACCCACTGGCATTGCCTACATCCTGGCAAAGAGGTTCAGTGCAGATGTCTCCCACCCATCCCCCCTAAGGAGCAACTATCCATCCCAACAGAGTATAACCTCCCTGACATCACACAGTAACAGGTGAGTGCTGCCCTCCCCACAGCGTACATCACAGTATCAATGTGACCAGATGGTGTCCCAACCTGCATCATACACGAGCATCATGACAAACGCAACCCCCACATTACATCACTGTTCAATATCGGAGTTACCACAGGATATGTACCCAAGGAATGGCGTACTGCAACAGTGGTCCTGCTCCACAGAGTTGATGCCACAATGGACCACAGACAATATTGCCCTATAAGTCTATGTGGCCTGTTCTGCAAAGCTATGGAGCATATTGTCATAGGACTCCTACACATAGACATCGGGAACCTACAGACACTGTGTCCTACTCATTTCAGCATTGTTGTGGCCAGATCTTGCCTCTTGAACCTGTAGGTATTCTTTAAATGGCTAACATGTCCATCGACATAGGGAGGGCTATCCACACAGACTACCTGAACCTTGCAAAACCATTCAACACAATAACCCACTGGGCAATTATACATAGACTCACCAGCATCAATTTGGACACATATCTCACACAATGGATTGATACCTAGATCAGGGATAGCACCCACATGGTGAGGACTGCAGGTGCCATGTCTGACTATACACCAGTTACACATGGCATCACACACAGCTTGGTCCTGGGATCTCTCTTGTTCAGTATATATTTGTCTTACATACAGGCTATCATGGGGGGAATATGGCTGATCATATTTGCACTTGACTGCAAACTGGGTGCCATTATCAACTCTCCAGCTGCCACATGCATACCCAATCAGGGTCTCACAGAGATGGATGAGTGGTGCCTGAGCCATGGCCTACAGCTTAATGCCATTAGTTGCATAGTAATCCCCTTTGGGAGTAACAACATGCCCACACATTACCACATAGGTAGTACTCCATTACATATGGTAGGGGTTGTTAGGGGTTTGGGGACATCACTTGTTCGTACTGTCACCTTTAACATTCACATTGCCAAGGTGGTTGGACACACCTGCTATGTGTGCCACCTTATCCCATATGGTTTCACATCTAGATCGAGTGAGGTCATTGTGCCCCTATACTCATCACATCCATGCTTGTTTACAATGCTACATTTAGGGTGTACCTTACCTGACACCTGCAGCAACTGTACTGGCCATGGACGGTCCTCACCAAGCAGATCTAGGGACTCACACAGATGCCCTGTATAGTTCAGATGCAGTAACTCCAGCTCTACTCAGTCGCTTACCCCCTACTCAGATATGATGTGTGCCTGTTGTTTACAGCTATACCCAAACCAGTATTACTGGACATGCTCCACCTCAGGATATCCAACTCCCTTGGAGCTACACACTGCAGGGACATATACCTCAGCACAGATGTTAATAGGACATTGTGGAGGGATATATTCTTATCCCAGAGGCTCCACTCACTACAGAATGTAATCCCAGTTTCACATAGGCAGAACCACCCACTGACCACCTACTGGAGACATCTTGATGACTATATGGGTGATTGTATATTTACCCCTGGGATATCCTCTGTGTCCCTGCTAGACAGAGGCACACTAGCATAAACGTACATGGGCTATCATGTGTGACCTACTATTCACACACACAGTGTAGTAATGTGACAGGGTTGCGAATGTCAAACACACTCTGGCTAGGTTTGTACATGCCCTAGGGCAGATAGCCTAGTATCGACCTCTGAACCTATGCTTATGTTCATGATGCACAATGTTTATTGCTGATACTGTTTGCAGGTCTTTATCATCTTTGCTCTACCAGTTTCCATGAAGAACTTCAGTATCTGCAGAATATATTTGATTATGTCAGGGTTCCACTATATTATAGATGTGTCTGTTGTCATATAACTGTGTGCACAGGGCTGATTGCTGTATAGTGACAGGTTCCTGGGTTAACACATGCAACTGCCAGATATGCATGGCCCACTGCTGTTCTCAGACATAGCCTGTGTGTGTGAGCATGCCCAGTTCTGACATTACATGTTTTGTTTCCTGACATTTGTCTCATTTATTCAAGTGTGTGAGCATGCCCAGTGTGAACCTTCAGTATGTTGCTATCTGAGGTCCACTACATTTGCTGATGTGTGCAAACATGACCAGTATTAACATTTATACTGTGTGTGTTGGAAGTCAGGTTCTGCTCTCACTGCAGGACTCACCTTTGTGTCATAACTCAACAAGGATTATGCTGTGCCTGCAGTGTTTCCATGGAATACTTTGCATAAACTTATCAACATTCCGTCATACAGGTGGACCACTGCAATACTGTCATGGTTTAGTGGTTCAGTACTTTGGCTATAGTGCACAGTATCCTGGGTTCAAGGCCCATCACTGCTTTATATTTTCATACTGAGCAGACCAGACTGCTTAAGGGCCTGTTAAGCAAATATGAGCATGTTGGCTTTTGTTCAGCTATGCCCTACTTAGACCAGGCTTGTCTGACATTGCTCAATATTCACCAACATTGCTGGACGTTGTCCAATATTACTGAACATTGACCACAGTAGTGCTAGTTGGTCTGTGCGATTTTGTTTGCATATACTACATGGTGGTAATTGCTGTTTAGCACTGCTTTATATTGCTTAACACATGGCATTCATGCCTTAGGTGGTGCTGCAGGGCTGCCTATGTCGGATGCACATACTACACTCCCTGCACATGTTTGGAAGCAGGTAGTGTCAACTTAGGCATCCCTTTTACTTTATGTGCGAGTCGGAAAGAGGTATCATTTCCAGAGTTCCTACTGAGCCAGTGTATGTGCTATGCGTTGCCTCTTTGCCAAGGCCAAAGCATACTGGGCATGCCTCCTTCTGCCTACTGGGGCAGGCTCAGGTTGTTCCTCCTCCGAGTCACGCTCTGCCTTTGATGGCCTTGGAAATGGTGGGGGGCTGTTTGGCCCAGGCCTATGCTGGTCCTGCTGCAGCTGTTTTCGCAGGATCATATTATGTAACATAGCACATACCATGAAAATTTGGGTACATGTAGTTGGTGAGTACTGCAAGGCTCCGCCAGATGTGTCCAGGCACTGGAACTGTGACTTGAGCAGCCCAAACACATGCTCTATTATAGGTTCATAGGTTCATATTAGGCTATCTGCCCTAGGGCATTTATAAGCCTAGCCAGAGTGTGTTTGGCTTTCGCCACCCATTTTAAATGAATTTTTCTATGCCCTTTTTCGAGGTTAGTATACTGTGCCTCTGTCTAACAGTGACACAGAAGTGATACCTGGGGTAAACCTATGATCTCCCATCCACTCATCAAGATTCCTCTTGAAGAGAGTCAATGAGGGACTCTGCCTAACCTGGACTGGGATTTTATTCCAGAGTGAAGGGAGCCTCTGGGTTATGAATCTGTCCCTCCAGCATGTCCTATTTATTTCAGTGCTGAGGTTCAAGTCTCTCGAGCGCGTAGCTCAATGGGATTTGGATTTTCTGAGGTGCAGCATGTCCATTAATTCCGGGTTGGACATGGCTTTATACGTCAGGCACAGATCGCCTCTGAGCAGGCGGTATGACACTGAGTAGAGCTGGAGTTTCTTTAACCGGGCAGCATATGGCATCTGTTTGAGCCCTTTGATCCTCTTGGTGAGGTACTTTTGGGGTCTTTCCAGTTGCTGCAGGTGTCTGGTAAGGTACATCCCAAAAGGGGCATTGTACTCAATTATAGGCCTGATGCGGGATGAGTAAAGAGGCATGATGACCTCCCCTGATCTAGATGTGAATCCCTTCATGATTAGGTGGGCTATATAAAATGTTTTTTAACCACTTTGGCCACGTGGTTGTCAAATGCGAGACTGCTATCAACTTGGGTCCCCAGGTCCCTAATTACTTCTTCTGTACTTAATGGATTACCACCTATGTGGTAATTTGTGGGCACTTTGTTTTTGCCAAAGGGGATGACTATACACTTTTTGGCGTTTAGCTTGAGGCCATGGCTCTGGCACCAGTTGTCTGTTTCTATGAGGCCCTTTTGGAGGATGCTTGTGTCGGCTGGAGGGTCGATTATGGCGCCCAGTTTGCAGTCATCTGCGAACTTGGTCAGCCACAGTCCTTCCGTGTTGGCCTGTACCTCCGAGAAATATATACCGAACAAGAAAGATCCCAGGACTGAGCCTTGTGGGATGCCACTTGTAACTGGTTTGGAGTCTGACATGGCTCCAGCAATTCTAACCATGTGGGTTCTGTCCTTGAGCCAGTTTGCAACCCATCTAGTGACATAGGGGTTTATATTTAAGCTGGTGAGCTTATCTATAATGCCCAAGTGGGGTATTGTATCAAAGGTTTTTGCGAGGTCCAGGTAGGCTGTGTGGACCACCTTCCCCTCGTCAATGGCCTTGGTGACTGTTTCAAAGAAATTGACCAGGTTTAAGAGGCAGGATCTGCCCTTAACAAAGCCGAACTGGGTAGGATCCAGTGTCTGTAGGTCCCCAATATCTTTATTTATGAGGTCCATGATGATCCTTTCCATAGCTTTGCAGACCAAGCTAGTCAAGCTTATGGGGTGATAGTTTCCAGGATCCATTGAGGCACCACCTTTGTGGAAGGGACCACTGTTGCTGTATGCCACTCTTTGGGTACATATCCTGTAGTAAGGCTGAGATTGGACAGTAATTTTATGTTTGGGTTTAGCTCTTTTTGGAGTTCATGAAGGATGCAGCCCAGGACATCGTCTGGTCCCATTGATGTTGCGTTTTTTGCTTTGGAGAGGGCGGCTCTTACCTAAGCATCTGAGATGTCAGAGGGGCAGAACTCTGCTGGGATAGATATTTGCCCTTTCAGCTAGGATGTTGGCAATGTCTGTGGGTTCAGTGTATTTTTTTGTCATTTTGGACTAATTCTGAGCATATCTGGGAATTCCCACCCGGGTTCCTAACATAACTAAAGAAAGCCTTGAGATTATCCTTAGTGTCCTGTGCAATTTTTCTCTCGAAGCTGGCCTTAGACGATTTTATGAGTGCCCGTAGTTTTTTGCTAATACTGATCAGAGATGCCTTCCCTTTTTGGGATTTTGCTCTATCATGTAGTAGCTTCCTCCTTATATTGTATAGTTTGTTTATGGCTGTGGTCCACCAGACAGGACATCTGCCTTTGGAGGATTGGGTCTTGGTTTTATTTGGGATTGCATGATCCATGCATTCCTGAAGGTGTTCATAGAATGCGTTTATAAAAGATTCTGTGGTCTGGGCCGTATTTTCCAGAGGCCTGGGGGCTTTGAAGGATTCCACCTCAGTTTTGAGGAGTGTCAAATTTGCTTTAGAGAAGTTTTTCAATGTGGTTTTCTGGGCAGGGGGTGGGGTCGGGATGTGAATATCCAGTGAGATTAGTTTATGGTCTGATCTTATCAGTGAGGGATACACTTCTGATCTGGAGCACAGAGTCCCCATGTTGGTGATGATCAGGTCCAGTATGTTTTCCCCTCTTGTGGGAGTGGTAACAAGTTGTTCCATAGCATATGAGTTTATAAATTCTAGGAACCTTTGGGCTAGGGTGTTGGAGCTAGAGTAATGCTCCCAGTCTATGTTTGGGTAGTTGAAGTCACCCAATATAATGGTGTTTGGAGAGACCTTCATATTTTCCAGTGTTCTCAGGAAGGCCGAGTGCGGTTCCTGGGTTTGGGAGGGTGGTCTGTAGCAGGCTATAAACTGGAAGGCAGATTTACCCACTGTTAGTTGCACATGGATAGTCTCTGATGCTTCGTGCTGTGCCACCAATCTGGAGGTGTGGGTATCTTTGACGAATATTGATACTCCACCTCCTTTTGTGGTTCGGTCCAAGTTTTGGGGCCAAAAACTATGGTATGAGGTATAACCTGGTAGTGCTGGGGTGGTCTCGGGAGCCTTGAACCAGGTTTATGTTACTGCACAAATATCGATGTTCTCCATGCTAAGGAGAGTTTCGAGCATGTGCATCTTGAGGTTTAGACTTCTGGCATTGAGTAGCATTACTCTTAGTTTCTTATCCCTTGTGATACCTACGGAGGTGGGTTTGTCTTTTGAGCCTTGCCTAAAAAAGGCACTATGGGGGTAGCAAGAGCCTTTGCCAATATCCGAAAGCCCAGGGGTGACAGGTGCAAGCTGTCCCTAGTGAAGCATCGTGGCTTGTCGAGCATGTCATCCCAGGCTGACAGGCATTGGATCCCCTTTGAATGACACCAATACTTAAGCCAATTGTTGAAATTGATAATCTTGTCTTCACACTGTGGCATCATTCTTGGTGAGGGTAAGATGCTACTCAAGGTCAGGGTCATACCGGCCTGGGCTAAATGCTCAGAGAGCTCCTCTATGTCTCTTTTCATGTGGTCCAGGGAGGTATGTCTCAGGTCATTCACACTAGCATGAACAATGACTGAGTCATATTTGTACTTGCCTTGGAGTGACCTGAGTGCTTGTGTTATGTGGCGGATCCTAGCGCCCGACAGGCAGCTCACCGTGACCTTCTCCTTGTTCAGCCTGGTGAGCGGGACGTCAGTGTGCCTGACGATAGAGTCACCTATTACAAGTGTATCAGGTGTGTTGTTTAGCCTTAAGGGCTGTGACTGTTTGGCACACTGGCTTTTTGAGCTATGTGTTGCACGTGTTTTGCTTTGGGGTAGTGGTTGCTTGGGTTTCTGCTTTGGAGGTCTCTGCTGCTTAGGCATATTTTTATTTAGAGCTTCCGAGTATGTTTTTGTGTGTTTATGTGTTTGGTTTGCTGTCGTGGTAGGTCTATGTGAGACTGGAATTGTAGTGAGTGTGGTTTCCTTCTCCTCCTGACTGGTTACGCCAGTACTGAGTTGAGAGAGCTTAGCCTCCAGTTTGGCTATATGGTTGCATCTCTCACATGTGTTGGAATTTGTTGGGAGGAGGAGAGGGTTGTCTGTGTACATGAGGCAGTTGTAACATTGCCTCAAGATTCCCAGATTCACCAGCTGGACCAGAGAGGAGATTTACAACTGACCTTTGGACATGCTAGAATAGTATTGGGAATTCCTTTATAATTGGAAAAAAGGGCCATTGGGGAACAAGGTACTCAAGGGAAGTTTGTGAGGGTGTAGTGCTTTTAATTTTTTAGTGCTGACTTATATAATTGCTTTAGTGAGCAAGTGCCAGGTAACTTAAATGCAATGTGTTACAGGTAATATTACATTACGTGTTTGTGCATGTGCCTCATTATGGCGTTCCTGTTCAGGTGTGTGTGCGTTTCTGATGGGTGTCATCAGCCACGGCTCCAGTGCATAGCCAGCATCCCCCACTAGGTGACTATGTGGGATGTCCCCATTGGCAAATGTCTGGTACATCTGCGTCAGATGCCAGATATGGGAATCATGGTAGCTTCCAGGGCAGCCTGCACACACATTCAGTATTATGCCCTGGGCAACACACACAACCTGGCAGTTGATGGAGGGGAAGCCCTTGCGGTTGAAGTAGACCCTACCCCGCTCACCGGATGGTGCTTTGATGCATATGTGCATGCAGTCTATTGCACCCACTACCTCAGGGTATTCCGCTATTTGCTAGAAGAGATGCATATTGCTGGACAATACCTCATGGGAATTGGGGAAATATACATGATCACCGACATGTGCTGACATGGCATCCAGGAACTGGTGTAGTACCCTGGATGCTGATGCCTGTGATATCCCCATCATATCACCAGTTGGTCTCTGGAAGGTACCTGTTGCTAATATTCTTAGGCCAACACATACCTTGGTTTCCACTGGGATGGTTCCCCTCTGTTGGTTCTGTGTGTGAGGCATGGTCTGCACAGCTCAACAATTTGCTGCAGGAGGTCTCTGTCCACTCTATAGCGCTCCACTCCCTCCAGCTCATGTAGCCCCTGGTAGGTTACCCTGGGCCTGTACACTCTTCTCCACCTCCTCACTGTGGGTTGTCCAGCAGCATTTCCATTGTGAGCACCCTCAGCATGTTGCATATGTTGCCTTATAACAGCAATGGCAGCCCCTAACATTTATTTGTCTCAGTAAAGCTTTTTCAGTTTTCACTTCTATTAGCTTACTGCAGCGTCTGTTGTGAGAAACATAATGGACTGTTGTTGGCAGAGTTTTAAGTGCTAGGCTGGGCTAGGTTAGTGTAAGGCCTGTGTAATTGCCTGATTCTGATTGTTTTCACATGCTAGCTCTGCTAGTACTCCCTGGTAGCTTCCTACTATTTGTTGTGCTTCCTTTTTCCTTTCTGTTTCCTCGGGGGGGAGCGCCACACATACAAGCGCAAGCACGCTCACAGCAGCTAACACACGTGCACACATGCTTACACGGACTAAACGTTGCTTATGCGGTTTAACACGCATGCACACCAGTGCAAACGCGCTTTCAACTCTTTAAACAGCCTTATACATGCTTACTCCAGCTTAAACGCGTGCACTCACGCTTACATGCTCGCACTCTGTCTTACTTGCGTTTACACACGCGCATGCACGCTCAGCAAGAAACTTTGGTGTTATCCACGGTATACACCTTCCATTTCTTGGCTTTCCCTAGCCTACCTATTGACACACCTCTTTCCATGATGTCTAACTGACAGCGGACACATGTCACTCTGCTCCAATGAGCTTCACTTCATTCGAACATACCCCCCTCGTGATGTCACCTGGCAACACCCCTTCTGCAGCCCCTGCACTACCTGGGCTATCAGGTAGTTCTGCCCTGTAGGATAAGCCAGTGGTTCCCTCCAGGAGCAGTGGTGGAGGTGGTGAATTTATCAACCATAAAGAACTGCCAGGGTTGATGCATAGGATTGTGTGCCGCACTGTTGGTGCATGTCTACTCCAGATGGAGAGCCTGCTCTCTATCCTTGTACAGCATACCAGGAGGAGACGCAGACATCAGGCACTGCAACCAGTGGCACAGTGAGGTGACACTGATTTCAATCCAGTGGGTGATGACTCAATTCTCACTGTCACCCAGCTTGATGTCCATGAGTCCTCGATGTCCCCACCCTCACCCCAGCCATGGTGTTCACCCACATCCTGTATCCTTCACCATCCCTGTGTCTTGTCTTGTACATCCTGTCTGTCTGTGATTGCTTCCTCACCTACCCGACCTATCAGACTCAGACGCACCAACATCCCTCCCCAACATTTCTCTCTCTCAAACAAAATGGGCAGCTATCCCACAAAAAAAATGTGTCCTATACATAGCTCTCTATTTCACAAATGTGTCTTCTTGACACACTTGATTGAGTCCAATTGACTATACAACATAATTGTGTTGTGGTCACCCCTTTCTCTGGAGGTGTCCAAATTCAGCTAATATTCTGCATATATGATCATTTATTATTGTTGAAGAAATGGATAGCTATGGTTCTTACCTACATCCCTCCTGCATATTCCTGCCTTGCTTTCACTTTGTTTTTCCTCCTCCTTGCTCCCCATTTCACCACTTTCCTATCTTCCCCATTTATTTTCTTTAAAGCATAATTGCACAATGGTGCTCGTTGCTCACCAATGCAAAGCAATGTGGAACAGCAACAATATATGTAATTAAATTGAAAAGTATTACAGACACTTGAAAAAGTACTACCTACATCCATAACCAAACCCAGTAATATCTGCTTCCAACAACAATGCATTAACACGTGCTGGCACGGAGTCATTTATGCACAATCTCGCAATTTGCAAAGCTATCAAAATCTATATATCTATGTTGTATTATTGATGTTTACTGTCCATTTCCTTTTTATGACATAAAAATACATGTGGAAACATTAACAAGTAAGGGCCCTATCTAACTACACAAAGTAATATGAAATGTGTGATTTGCAATGCACAACAATCTCGTAACAAGCAGAAATACAACTAATAACCCATAAGCCTAATGAGTGTTATGTGCAATGCTAAGAAAGGCATCAGCATGGACATTATCCACAGGAACTTAGGTGACCTTCTACACAGTTGAGTTGACCCATGTAAGCAGTGCACAAACTCGAGCCACATTCTTAAAGTGTGATAGCTGGTATGGTGTCTATAAAATATACCTCCAAATTAACTGAATTGTAAGGATGTAGCTAGCAAGTTAGGCTGGTGCACGGCAAGCAAGTAGGTTAGTCCAAAAACAAAAAATGCCAGCACCTTGGAGAGTCAAACAAAAAGGTTTATTTAAACTTCAAAAAGCTGGTGATTAGACCGGTTTCAGCTAAAAGCTTTCCTCAGTAATACATCAGTGAAGTTACAAGATGCCCTTATATAGCTGAAAATTTTTGAATCCATGACATCATTTCCTGTGATTAATTAAATAAAAAATATATGTTATAATAGTGAATTGTCACAAATGACACATTATAAAAATGTAATCTGCCCATATGCAAGTATGCCAAAGTGAGACAAAACTCCTGTAATGAGAAAGTCAAATTAAGAAAACAAAAGAATAGAAAATGTAATGTTATACAATAAGAATAAAATTACTTACTGCAAACTCATAGTTTATCATTTAGCCCTGGGAAAAAGTCCCTAGTTTAATAATCCACCTTCTTTCTTTTGTATTAAGAATGTCGTGCCATCCTGATTTGAAAGAGCGATCCCCCACAATACGATCAATAATGGTGAAAGTAAATCTTGCATTTGAATGTTTGGTTGAATGTTTGTACAGTGCATTAGTAATTCTGTGGTTTCTAATGTCCCCCAAGTGCTCCGAAATTCTAATGCGGAACTGCCTGGATGTCTGGCCGATGTAAAATGCCTGGCATGTACAGGTGGCTAGATAGATTATCCAATCTGAACTACAATTTCCGAAGAAGTTGATGTCATATACCTGACCTGTATTTTTACTAGTAAAACTCGTGGTTTTAAAAATGTAATTGCAAAAGCTGCAATGGCCACAGGGGAAGTTCCCAATCAACTTATCCCCAGTAAGTGTCCTTTGTGTATAGTTGTCCTGCTTGATTTTTGATGTTTTTTTATAATGAGAAAAATGGGTGCATAGGGATTTCCCCTTTCTGTAGGAGAAGTAACAACGTTCTCCTAAATAGTTTTCTAAAAGGGGGTGCGAGTTGAGTATATTCCAGTGGTTATTGACGATGTTAATAAGATTTCTACTGTTACGACCATAGGTAGTAACCAATCTGCATACTTCGGAATCATCATTTTTCTTGCCTTTCTTATATTCCAATAAAGACTCTCTAGGTATGGAGTCACAGGTACGCAGCTGAGTTAATGATTTGTGGTGAGTATCCTCTAGACAAAAATCTGTTGGTTAGGTCTTCTTGATATTTGGTGAGATCTTCATGTGAGGAACATATTCGTCTTATTCTCATAAATTGAGATTTTGGAATGTTTTTTGTAATATGTTTTGGATGGAAACTTTTGGCATGTAGGAGAGTGTTGTACTGGGGAAATTTTCTATATATAGATGTTAATAATGTGTTATCCATCTGTCTTTTCAGATGGACATCCAAGAAATGAATTTCATTGGGATTATGTTCTTCAGTGAATTCAATCCCCCAAATATTGCCATTTAGGTATTCCAAAAATTCCCCTAGATATTCCTGTCCTCCTTTCCAAACCATCCAACAGTCGTCCAGGTATCTCCTCCATATGTCGATTTCTGGTAAATATATATTGTGCATTGGATCGTATATGATGGTTTCCTCTATGTATCCCATAAACAAATCCGCATATATGGGCGCGAAGGAGGCTCCCATTGCTGTTCCCTGTAATTGCCAGTAGCAATCCTGTTGGAAATAGAATACATTTTTGGTCAAGATGTGTTCCGCCATGCATAATATTAATGTATTCATTCCTGGTGGGTATAAATTAGCTTTGTATGACCATGTTTCTGTGTTTCAACAGGCTGTTCTCAAAGATTTACATTTCCATTACAGCTCCCCAGACATTATGCACAACAATATTTCCAAACAGGAACAGCTGGCGCTCACACAACTGAAAAACAACAAAGATATTGTTATTATTCCAGCAGACAAAGGGGGTGCGGTTGTGGTTATGGACAATGACTACTATCTGTATGAAGCAAACAGACAACTATCCAATCACCACCACTATATGAAGATGGATATTGATCCAACATCTGGCTTTCAAAATGAAATCACTTTATTTCTGAAAGAGGCAGTGGAAAATGGTATAATTTCAGAAAAGACTAAGAAACATCTTACAGTCAAAGATCCTGCCAAACAATATCTATACCTTCTACCCAAGATCCACAAATCTTTGGAACAACCACCAGGTAGACCAATTGTATCGGGCATTGGCTCACTAACGGAACCACTTTCGGCCTTTCTTACGGAAAAGTTAAAACCACTATTGAAATTCATTCGTGCTAGAATACAGGACACCACTGAATTTTTGAAGATCGTCACTGACACACAGTTGGATTCGGATTGGCTCATGTGCACCTTGGACGTATCCTCCTTATATACCAGCATCCCTCATTGGGCTGGCCTAATGGCATTGGAGTTTTGGTTATACAAAGCTAATTTATACCCACCAGGAATGAATACATTAATATTATGCATGGCGGAACACATCTTGACCAAAAATGTATTCTATTTCCAACAGGATTGCTACTGGCAATTACAGGGAACAGCAATGGGAGCCTCCTTCGCGCCCATATATGCGGATTTGTTTATGGGATACATAGAGGAAACCATCATATACGATCCAATGCACAATATATATTTACCAGAAATCGACATATGGAGGAGATACCTGGACGACTGTTGGATGGTTTGGAAAGGAGGACAGGAATATCTAGGGGAATTTTTGGAATACCTAAATGGCAATATTTGGGGGATTGAATTCACTGAAGAACATCATCCCAATGAAATTCATTTCTTGGATGTCCATCTGAAAAGACAGATGGATAACACATTATTAACATCTATATATAGAAAATTTCCCCAGTACAACACTCTCCTACATGCCAAAAGTTTCCATCCAAAACATATTACAAAAAACATTCCAAAATCTCAATTTATGAGAATAAGACGAATATGTTCCTCACATGAAGATCTTACCAAATATCAAGAAGACCTAACCAACAGATTTTTGTCTAGAGGATACTCACCACAAATCATTAACTCAGCGGTGCGTACCTGTGACTCCATACCTAGAGAGTCTTTATTGGAATATAAGAAAGGCAAGAAAAATGATGATTCCGAAGTATGCAGATTGGTTACTACCTATGGTCGTAACAGTAGAAATCTTATTAACATCGTCAATAACCACTGGAATATACTCAACTCGCACCCCCTTTTAGAAAACTATTTAGGAGAACGTTGTTACTTCTCCTACAGAAAGGGGAAATCCCTATGCACCCATTTTTCTCATTATAAAAAAACATCAAAAATCAAGCAGGACAACTATACACAAAGGACACTTACTGGGGATAAGTTGATTGGGAACTTCCCCTGTGGCCATTGCAGCTTTTGCAATTACATTTTAAAACCACGAGTTTTACTAGTAAAAATACAGGTCAGGTATATGACATCAACTTCTTCGGAAATTGTAGTTCAGATTGGATAATCTATCTAGCCACCTGTACATGCCAGGCATTTTACATCGGCCAGACATCCAGGCAGTTCCGCATTAGAATTTCGGAGCACTTGGGGGACATTAGAAACCACAGAATTACTAATGCACTGTACAAACATTCAACCAAACATTCAAATGCAAGATTTACTTTCACCATTATTGATCGTATTGTGGGGGATCGCTCTTTCAAATCAGGATGGCACGACATTCTTAATACAAAAGAAAGAAGGTGGATTATTAAACTAGGGGGACTTTTTCCCCCAGGGCTAAATGATAAACTATGAGTTTGCAGTAAGTAATTTTATTCTTATTGTATAACATTACATTTTCTATTCTTTTGTTTTCTTAATTTGACTTTTTCATTACAGGAGTTTTGTCTCACTTTGGCATACTTGCATATGGGCAGATTACATTTTTATAATGTGTTATTTGTGACAATTCACTATTATAACATATATTTTTTATTTAATTAATCACAGGAAATGATGTCATGGATTCAAAAATTTTCAGCTATATAAGGGCATCTTGTAACTTCACTGATGTATTACTGAGGAAAGCTTTTAGCTGAAACCGGTCTAATCACCAGCTTTTTGAAGTTTAAATAAACCTTTTTGTTTGACTCTCCAAGGTGCTGGCATTTTTTGTTTTTGTTTTTGGACTATCCAAATTAACTGACTCTGGCAGCACATGTTCATGCAGTCACTGCAGTAATATGTAAATTTTGGGGCTAGATGGTACTGGTTTCGAATACAGTTTTATGTAACACTTGTAACTGCTTTTTGCCATTGCTGAGCATTGGTGCGGAATGCACACCACTGTGAAATTATGCTTTAAAAAAATAAAAGAGGTGAAATGGGGAGCAAGCAGGGGAAAGATCAAAGTGAAAGGAGGGTAGGAATGTGCAGGAGGGTGGTAGGAAAGAGCCATAGCTATCAATTTCTTCAACAGTAAAAAATGTTCAGATGTGCAGAATATTAGCTGAATTTCTAGTGTCAACCCCAGAGAGAGGGGTGACCACAACACAATCATATTGTATAGCCAATTGTACCAAATCAAGTGTATCAAATGGAGAGCTATTTATGGGATAATTTTTTGAGAGGGAGCGAGAGGAATATTGGGGAAGGGATGTAGGTATGTCTGGGTCAGGTAGGTTGCATAAGTAAGGAAGCAATTGCAGACAGAGAGGACATACAAGATACATGGATGGTGAAGGAGACAAGAGGCTGGTGTACACCATGGTTGGGGTGAGGATGGGAACATCACAAACAAATAGATGTCAATCTTGATGACAGTGAGAATTGAGTCATCACCCACTGGGCTGTCATCACTGTCACCTCACTGCTCCGATGGCTGCAGTGTCTGATGTCTGCATCTCCTTCTCATGTTATTAAGTACAATGATGGCGAGCAGTGTCTCCATCCAGCATAGGTGTGCACCAACTGTGTGGGGGACAATCCTACACACCAACCCTGGCAGTTCATCATGGGTGATAAAATCACCACCTCTGCCAATGCACCTGGAGGGAACCACTGGCCTATCCTGTGGGTCAAAAATACCTGAGGTGCCAGGTAGTGGATGGGTAGCAGAGGGGGAGCTGCCAGGTTGTGTCCCAGACATGCTGGGCCTTGGTGCCGTAGCCTGTGGTGTGGGGGCAGGAGGATCCTGTGGGGCAGGACTACTCAGCTGTGCTGTGGGAAAAAAAATTTTTTAAAAATTTAAAAAAGGAGAAGATAAGGGTTGGGCGAGAGAAAAAAGGGAGAGCATTAGCAACTTCATATGTGACATACAATGCAGTGATACAACTATTTGACTTTATTCTGTTACCTTTGCTTTTAAAACTACCAACTACTAACAACTAACATTTTACTTTTAAGACTACCCAGCTCAAATCAGATGCACATTATACTACAGATTTCAGAAATAAATCCTTGATTTGTGCATATATTGCACATATGCAAGTTCCAGTTATGCAGATTACAGTTTACAGCAGGCCATTTGTGCCACTGCTATAGAGGTTTAAATGTACTGTATAATATTGATGACAAATTAACAGCATTGTATAGCTGGGAAGTGTGATGTTTAAACCCACAACCTCTGACTACTCTATAATGCTGTACTGTTGATTTGGCCTACAGACTAACACATGCATATTTGCTGTTACAGGTGAGATATGCATGCTCACTTTGGTACAACTGTAGAAGATGCCCAAAAATATCTTCAACTTTTAATGCTACAGTAACAGTACTGTTCTGCATACATACTACATGCTTCTCTCATCTGTGGCAATCTTGAGGCATGGCTCCGTACATTTAGTTCTTGGTCTGTGATGCAACAATGGCAAAAAGCAGTTAAAATTGTGAGATAAAGCTGTATTTGAAACCAGTACCATCTAGACCAAAATGTACATATTACTCCATTGAGTGCATGAACACATTCTGCCAGAGTCAGTTAATTTTCAAGTATATTTTAGAGACTCCATATCAACTATCACACTTTAGGAATGCTGATCGAGTTTGTTCACTGCTTAAACAGATCAGCTCAAGTGTCCAGAAAGTCACCTATGTTCCTGTGGAAAATGTCCACAGCAACCTCCAGACAATGAAGAGGGATACCCTTGAATGTTGTATTGAGGAATGTAGAACTGGGGGCACCACAGAGATGTTTAATGTCCCCAGTCCTACATTCCTCAATACAACATTCAAGGGTATCCCTCTTCCTCCTCCGGAGGTTGCTACAGTGATGTCTACATTTCCCACCAGGGCAGGGGATGCCAGTAGCACTGGCCAAAGCCCAGGCAGGTCTATATTAAAATGTCAACAGCTCACAATGTCAACTGAAATGTTCAACACCAAAATGTCGAACTACAAAAATACCGAACGGCCATATAACCGATTTCATTCCAACGGAAAGAAATCGGTTGGCCAAACAACAACAGCACACATAAACAACTATATTTAAGTGAGGGGCTGTGCCCCTCACACCCCCCCTAACTAAATATTCTAACTTTGAGACCACACCACACTCAGGGAAAGGGCAGGTGTCAGAGAATGGCCAACCAATTTCTTTCTGTAGGAAATAAATCAGTTATATGGCTGTTCGCTATTTTAGTAGTTCGACATTTTGGTATTGAACATTTCAGAGTCAACATTGTGAGCTGTCAACATTTTAATATAGATCTGCTTAAGCAAGAGTATTAAATGCTCTGACTTGTAATCAAAGCCACAATAGTCCATCTGCAATAGCCTGGGCCCATGTTCATTCACTAGGAGTCCAACAAACACTTTGGAAACATGGAATCTCAATCCTTCTCCATAAACACCTGCTATGCCTACCACAGATCAAGACTAATGTAGAATGATGTTCTTCCAATTACAGGTATCACACTTACTAAGAGTGTGCACTGTTTTGTTTTGTAAAATTTGAAAATGTGCATCTGTTACCATCACACAGAGTGCTCAAGGATGTGCACTTCCAGGCAACACGTTTAGTATTAATTGAATGCATCCGGTTTCTGTTTGTGACTATCTGAGTTCCGTATGCTACCTGGGTGGTCCATTCATCCAGTTTGTGTACTGCTGCACTTCATGTAAACCAGATGAGCACAGCGAAACCCATTTGTGATAAGCTGCACATTGTGCAAACACTGCCCTCCCCAAAAAAAAAGAAAAAAAAAAGAAATAGTTGAAATGAGGAAAGTCAGTCTATGACATAAACAGTAGAAAATGTTTGTACACTTGAGATATGTCTACATAGGTCTGGAGTTCAACTCTTACTCCAATGCCCCTTCAGAAAACAGGATGGGTGCCTTATCTGTCTTTGCCACATAAACAATTTTGCAGCAAAGAACTGAAGTCATTCCTCAGACAACCAAGTACAACTGAATGTACACTGATATCAACGCATAAACTATTATTTGTGTATTTATTATATTTAGTATATTTTGATGTAATGCACTTAGTGATCACACAACTTGTTATGATTGTTTGCAAATATACAGCTCTGTCTTACCTTTCTGTGTTTCTTGGTCATTCATCAGTTATCTCACCAATACTCAGAGACATGCAGTATGTAATCCAGTCTATATCATTGACCTTAAAATGTGTGAAGATATTAACTAGGAATAATATGATATGCAGTTGCCAACAACAAAAGGACAAGTTGGATGTCACAAAGAAGCATAGCCTGTTCTTTTGGGGGGGGGGGGGGAGGCGAGCAAAGTTGAGTTCCTGTTATGGCAAATGCAAGGGTACACTGTTCTTTCAAGGGATAGGGAACAAAGCTGAGTTATTGTTATGGCACAAACAAGCACAGAGTGTTCCTTTGGGGCAAACAAAGGTGAGTTACTGTTATGGCACAAACTAGAATGGACTGTTCTGTTGGGGGAGTAAAGGTGAGGTACTGCTAAGGCACAAACAAGGATATGTTGCTCTTGTTACTCTCCTTGTTTTGCATTCTGCCTGTTGTTTGATCTTGTAAGGGTTGTAAAATCAGAAACTGCAATGTGTATCATTACTTTCTAATGTTTCTCTTTAATGATTTTCCATTACAAATGTATGGTGTTAAACTGAGGGCATGCACTGATCATCAGTGCTTTGGAGAGGTATGAGTGTGTAAATCTTTGATGCATGACACCTCATACTTGCTAATGGACACCTATAAGTCAAATATGTCTCTGCTGTCACATGTTATGGTAATTTCTGAACAAATCTCCCACATTTGACTTGCTTACTGTACCAAGTGATGAAATACAATGATATGTTGTGATATTGAACAAGGCACTCTAGGTTCATGACTTACCTTGTAAATGCAGCAGTTGCCAAAGTGTTAGTTCAGGGCTGACATTGTCTGATACAAGCAGTACAGACACATGTCAGAAAGTAATACACATTGAAGTTTCTTAATTCACAACCCTCACAAGAGCATCCACTATAACATTTTGTGGAACTTTCCAAGATCAATATAAGTTAAACATACAATGATCAGTTAAACACCACAAATACAGATATACTAAGCAGTAAGTTAGCTATGCACCCTGAGCATCAGACACAGATTTTGTATCCCTGAATCAGAAACATAGAACACAGGGATATCTAACAGCTATCATCACTTGCACAGGGTGTTGTGGATGGGGCAGGAAGCCTAGGTTGATACAAGCGGTCCATGAGTGTGTGCCAATATGGAAGAAAAGAAGGCAGACATTTGGACAAAAAATAATGAGTAGTGAGACAATATAAGTAACTGTGTGTCTGTAGGGGTTCTCAGTGCTAGTTCTATGTTGTGGTGTGTTGGACAGGTGTGAAAACTGCAGGGTAGAGGTAGCACTTCATCACTGTCATCTCCGACCACAAGGACTGGCTCTGCCAGGAGTTGCACTGGCACATTGATATTCAGGACTGCATTCAGATGCAGTGCTGCTGACTGAACATGACTGTTGTCAGCTGGATGAGCTCCCTTCATGGGAATGCCCAGGACCACGACCCAATGGCCTGCCATATCTGGGTGTTGACAGCACACTCATTGATGGAGCAGTGGAAGTACTGCCACTACGGGAGCATGATTGGGCATGCGCATGTTGGCTATCAGCAGATGTTGTGGCTTAACTATGTCCAGGAGGATGACATTCCCCTCCCTGCAGATGTTCCATCACAGTCACTGCTTATTCCATGACAGACACCCCTTGGTCTATCACAGACACCCCACTTTCCAACATATCATTCATCTGATCCAGTGAATCAGCAACACAGTGCAGGCCTTCTGCAGCTGCTCACCTTCTTGCAGTGATGATCATATCACTGGCCTTGTGGCACACCTGTTCATAACTTTCTCCATGGCCACCCATGGAGTTTAGATCTGTAACAATTTGCTGCCATATTTGCAGACAAAGGGCCATCTCTTGACTTCCCATGTGAAGTAGGAAGACACCCTCTTGCCGAAAACCACTAATCATAACTTAGGTTTCAGAATCTGTAAATGGTCCTGCCATTATTGTAGGTGTTTTAAAACAGACATATAATACACATAAGTATCCATAATTACAAAATAAGTATTTACAGATGTAACGTAAAAGGTAGCCAGTCACTATTGCCCACTGGAGAAACATTAAACAGTCTACAGATGTGCTATATTAAAGGACCACTACAGGCAAACAATGAAAAAACATATATTTTTTATCTTGCCATGATTTACTGCACCTCATAAAGCTGCCTGCGGTGAAATAAGTACTCATTCCTAATTTTATTTTTTTTTTACTCGTCTGCCCTCATGGGGGCAGACATTGTGATTCCTTTGGAAAGCTAAATCTGTCTCAATGCACAGTGTGAGAACAAATAGCCCTACCATTTGTTGTCAGACTAGACTTCCATTCACTTAGAATGTCCCACCTGAAAAAAAAATGCCAAGTTTGAGAGTCTGCAGCTCATGTGTCATTGACTGGTATGTGCTGAGTTTCACAAATGTTGTTCCTATTGATGTACTACACATTCTCTGAAAGAAACTTGCAAAAGTGTCAACAAATTACTGAGATAAAAAAGACTTTTCACAAGTAGCAGCTTTGTAAGTTTCAGTTCCTGGCCAAGTTACTCCTCCCATCTCCCCTCCTTCAGTGCGATACAGTCTCACATTTCCAGCTTGGGTAGATTCAACTATTTCATCAGCTTTGCATGACAATAGACATAAAAAAAATCACAGCCTGGTGTGCCACTAAAACTGTTCCCTTATGTGCCTCTTCACTTCTGAATAGCATTTCCCCAGGAATAAAAAAAAAAAAAACAAAGCACACACTTCAGTCCAGAGTTTGGGCCAATCAATCTATTTCTTAATGTGCACAGTAAAACATTCAGTTTATAATGCATTCTAGCTTCTGACATGGTTATCTTTACATAGTTATTGTCCTATAGCATAACCTGAACTTATGGTATTCAATGCCAAGCTTTACAACAGTTCTCAATTTCTTAACAATGACCTCCCAAGGCTCTGATGTGACCTAGTACTTTGTCAATATACTGTAAATACACAGATTAATACAAATATTTGTGCACATATGACACATACAATAATACATATATACCATCATTAAAACAAGATAAATGCAAAATAAATCATCCCCGGGATTCATGAAGCTCGCCACAAGCCGTGCGGCGTATATCTGGAGTAGTCGCGCCATATGCATATTAATGAAGGCGCGCAGCCGCCACAGCCATGTGCATAGGAAACATGCACGAGTGCATGGGGCTTAACGAAGTTGCGCATGGAGGCGTATCAATGTCGGCTGTCGATGAGCAACCTAAACTGCTGAATATTATATTCCACCTGCAATAGTAATCGCACCTATCAGTGTCAGTGGATACTGAAATGTATGCAAAGCATGCAAGATAGTCCCTGCGAACAGAAAATGAAGAATCAAACACAAATGCATGGTAGGGAATAACGGGTCCTTACACTTGAACAAATGACATGAAAACTGTGTGCCCATAGTCCAACGTAGTGTTGATAGCTATACCATGTGGAAGTGAAACGTATCATATGTTAGCGTGCCGCCAGTAGGTACATCCAGCCCAATGGAGAGGGTCACCAGCTGACCCATAATGTGAGGGAGGACACATAGCTGTGCAGATGTGTCCATAACAAAATACACGATGAGAAATGTAGATATATGTAGTGACCATATGTCCGAATCATATCCCACAAGGCATGTAATAGTCACATACAAAAGGTATGTCCATATTGCACATACCAAATGTGATAGGAAATAGCATACACATGTAAACGAAACAGAAGGAGCATATAAACAGCTATAACAATAAGGACACATGTAGGCCAAAAGGAACAGTATGATCCGTACTGTCGACTAAGATTACCACCTGTCCCACTTTGCGAGCGACAGTCCCTCTGTGGGCAGATGTGTCCTGACACAAACTCGTAAAAATGGCAAATGGCTAGAGAATATAGGACATAATTATTCCATAGACGTCATGTAATAGTTGCATTAAACATTTTTCACTGAACGTATATTACATAAATGTCATAAGAAACAGAATAAGACACCGAAATGCTACAAGAATAAGCTTAGATATAGGCAAGAATTGTAAGTTCTATCTGCTGAACTGACCATGGGTATGTGTCGGCCTGTAAAATATGCTGTGTTCACCGCAAATGTCACACTGTGGCCAATTGAAAAGGTGGAAACACAACCGTCGACTGTGGGGAGGCATTGTCCACAACAGTCAGACATATGTAAGGAATAGCTTGGACACAGGAAAAGGTGCCATCCTTCCAATGAGTACAACAGGCTGGCAAAATCCGGAAGTCAGCTGTATAATCCGAATGTGTATGTGACACAGTCGAACGGGTAGTACCCGGATATACCAACCAAGTAATGAAAGTGAAGTATGTATCATTTCAGTTGTATATATTGCACATGGGTGGCCTGTGTGGATGATGGGTGATGCGACCTGTATATCCATGTATTAACTGGCCACATGGCAAATAGATCTATGCTTTGACATGCCTGATACCGATGACAGTCTCACCTGCAATGGACTCTTGTCTGTGCGGCACGCCAGAGGTACCTGTATAGGGTGACAAAGCAGTATGAACATTATCCATAACTGTATGACAGCCACAGGGTGCACAGTGCAAGTTAACACATTAGCCTGTACAATAGCGTATAGTCAGCACATGTGTGCGTAACATACCTCTCAACCTCTTAGAACAATAAATGTGGACAAAGCCTACTATGATGGGGGACATATAGGGACAACTGTGACATATTGCTTTTACTAACTTAGAAATTTGCTAGACTAATAGGTTTGCATGCACATGGGTTTTACATGGAATGTGCAGTCGTATACACAAATGTATGTCATCATTTACTGACTCCATTCCTCAGCTATTTGCCAGAAAGGGACAGATATTAAGGGGAACACACCAACAATATGAGGCAGACATCTGGACATCCTGCAAGTACCTGTACAGTTCAGAATTATGGTGCATACACAGGGTAGCATAAAGCATGTGTGTCCACACACCTTGCATATGTTGTTACATTACATGATGTACACCGACACATGCACGTACGTGGGATATACTGCCCATATGTTCAGTGCTGACTTACCAGGCAACTTCAGGCTCATTGGTTGGGAGACACCCACCTCCATGATGGCAGCTAGTGTTTGTGGGGGCTGTTCCGAGGGTGTTCCCAGACTGGCCAGTAGCTCCTCTGTGTGTGTGAGTGGAGGCTGGGTTGATGGCCCACCACCTGTTCCACCTTGCTCCCTGGTGATTGCAGTGGCACGCTGTTTTGCATGACGTATCAGGTCCGTGCAGTGTCTGCGCACCTGCTGGTAGGTGCGGTTGTGGCCGCCCACTTTGTTGACCCTCCTGCAAAGATCCTGCCACAGATCATCCCGCTGCTGTGCATGCTGTGGCACATGGCTAAATAACACCTCGTAGTTCTCATGGAGATACAGGATTACGACATCATCCTCCTGTTGGCTGTATGCTGGTAGGCATGTACGCGGCATTATCTGTAAGACATGATGAAGGTGAGAGGTCACATTTACAGACATGTACAGTGATACTGCTGCACATACATTTCTAGTACATCTGCACAGTTATCTTTGCAAATCAACATGACACCAACATGACTGGCATGTATGTGTCACACACATGTAACACCCAGTATGCATTGGATATCATCCCCATATATGTGTGTCACCTCATTAGTGTTCCTACTGCATGTGACGTCTGTCTCCATGTGGGCATGTCTGTTTGCCTGCACTGGTGTTCTTACCTATCTACACATGCCTGATGTATCCACGGTAATGCTGTTGACCTTGATGCTGTGGATATGTCACATATCAACACAGACACAGCCTTACTGGACTTGGGCAGTGACAATGCACCAAGTATGCATGGAAACCTGTACATGCATCTGTTTTGCCATAGACATCTACACTGCACTGTACAGCTGTTCAACATCCTGCCATGGATCGCCTGTGTTGCACATGTGACAGACATGGGACAATGGCTAGTCGGACATCATTCGCAGGTAAGGTTATCGGCTATAGCATGTACGGGCTGGGTTTCCTAGCTGTATCCAACACCCATTACACCTCCGCGAGGGGCATCAGTTGCACATTACTTATCCAGATAGATGATACTACATCTACCATACGGCCATCGCACCATGTATGACAGGGATGATATGTGCAGCTATGTGGACAGTGCTGCATGGTATGGTGGGAGTATGTCACAGGTATGGCACATGGATCTGTCCAGCATGTGAACATCCTAGTCGTACGATGGTGGTTGTCCATGACGTATGTCTTTGAGATCAGGCTATGGACATGTAGCATGTCTAACAGCATAGTGTGGCATATGTCTGTATGCAAGGTGGATAGCATGCTGCATACTGGTGGTGAGTATTGTGGAGGCTGGTATCGGCCATCCACGCATGGGCCCTACCCCTGGAGGGTGATGTGTATTCCAATATTGGTCACACAGGTGCTGTGTATGCCTGTCCAATGATCTCTGTACTCATGGATACCACCATGTCATGTCATGAGTACCTTGGATGACTACCTAAAGGGCCAGGGAGATGTCTCCAGCTCAGGGAGGTGTACTACACTACACCATCCCTAACACAGTGTCCATACTGTTGACCACAGCCTAGGTGCTTCTTAATGGGTACGAGGGTATTCCCCTAGTGGTGTCATTGCTGATATCATCCACCAGAATGTTTACATATGTCACACAAATCACACACACAGCCCATTCTGTATGTTGTTCACAACACTGTGACAACTACTGCCCATAGGTCATGGCCATTCACATCCTCACATACACAGATGACTGACATTTGTCTGTGTGGTATGGGCTACAATGCGGGTGGGGTACAACACATTAACCCTGGTTTACTGTAGCTGACACCGTGTGACATGCACATGTCACTGTAGCACCTTTAGTAGTTGTGAGTCTGTCAACAGGCCACTAGTAGAACACTCCTGTGACATACAAAGGCATTTGTAGCCAAACATCCGTATTGTCTTGTACATCTGTACTGCTAACATCTACATTGATAATGGTTCATGGACTTGCAGACCATACCCGGCAGTATTCTGATGTGGTGCCACCAATCATGACTGTTGTCAACACTTGTGGGTTGATATTATCCAACACCCTATCTGTAATGTATGGGCATGCTCGGCACTTGTTCAGAGCTTCTTGGCACGTTATGAGCTACTGCTTAGTTTAGCACCCATTTCACACCAGTCCTCACAGGTACACTGTCTGTCCATACATTTCCACCTTGATAACTGTACAACAGCTGTCGTACACACATCACTCACATATCTCGTGAGACATGGTGGTTTATATGGCATGTCCACCTGGCACATACCACTTATATACAGGCATGTCCAACTGGCACGTACCAGTGCTATTGCCTGTCACTATGATGACTATGTTGTACATGTGGTAACAGAGCTATTCTCATGTACACAGTCAATGCACACCTCCCAACATACAACAGTACAGCCTGTGGGGGATGCACATATGCAGCCCTGCTGGGGGTTATACTGTCACCAACCCTGACTGCACCTGACAGTCATGTGGGGATGTGCAACATTGGCAACGCACCCCACACATCACATAGTCCCACATGATCCCCACCACAGGCCACACATACGGACACACACACACACACACACACACACACACACACACACACACACACACACACACTTGGCAGGGGTGGGAGTCGAATATACACCTAACTACCCTATCACACTACAGCATGATGCATTTACAGAACAAGCTACCAAGATTACTAAACACAGCCGTCCCAGAGGCATATTTCTAGGCACGTGTCATCATCCGCACTGACAAGGATGCCGACAGGGATTGTATAGAGAGTGGTCAGTCTGAAAGCATACAGACATATTACTGTCCCACGGTAGATGTAGACAAACACACGGCAGTGGTGTGATTGGGGCAACGTAAGATTTATGGAGCACCACAACAACAAGACATGGGACGCGCCACAGACAGTACACCCTTCAAGATAGTCAACCAGTGTGTACTTGGTAGACATCCATCATGACGTTGAAAATGGACATCTGTTGCCTGGATGACCACCATGGCTATACAGGATGTCAACGGCCATGCCCATGCACAGAGGGACATCACCGACACAAAGTGTCACTGGCCATGGCCACACGCTTAGTAATACACATCCATTCGGACTGTACTGTGTGTCGATCTACACAACGGAGTACTGGGCATGCTCACACATTTAGCAGTTGCAAAGGGCCGTCTTGCATGCAGACGGAGTCTCAACACGCAAGGGCTCAGTTTGGACTGTCATGTGTGTCCATCTACACAACAGCATACTGGGCATGCTCACACACTTAGCAGTTGCAAAGGGCCATCTTGCATGCAGATGGAGTCTAAACACAGAAGGGCACAGTAAGGTATAACTGACCCCATGCACAGAGTGGGCTGTCCTGAATGCAGACAGAGTCTAAACACGGAAGGGCACAGTAAGGTATAACTGTCCCCATGCACAAGGCGGTCACACACATACAGTGATCAGTACACACTCAGCTGCCATCACAGCTGTCACAGGTGCAGATCACAGACATACACACCACAGTCTACACTGTAGCCCTTGAGACATCACCATGTCGTTGCTGCAGCAATACACAGCCATACATTACCACAACACCATGTAACACATGACCAGTGGACTGTACAGAGGTCTACAGCAACTGTGCAGAGTACACATGTACTGACAGGGTTCCAACAGGTGTTATGCATTGCAATTATACCAATATACATGACCAGGTCAGCTCAAGACATACCAGGGGCCCCGGGTCTTACACAGCTGTGACAGATGAGTGTTGCTGTACACCAACGAACACACATGTTTGGATATGTCAAACATGTGATTGTAGTGGATGTGTGCATGGACCACACACACAACACATATGTACATAGCTAAGCCTTTGCTGTCCCCCATGCAGAACAGTGGCCTAAGCAATCATACACACGCAAATGGAAGGTGGGTTCATGTCTGTTGAATGCTCACAGTACAGGAGGTAGCAATGTTGATGGAGGACACATTCCCCTGTAGTAGTCTCCCATGACACCCGTGATATCATACCACAGTCCATGTGTTATGTATGTCAACACACATGTCCACCAATAGCAATGCATACAAACATGGCTACAGGAGACACATGTAGGACCAGCGCACATGTACAATCTGTACTGTGCATGCAGCAACCATGCATGTGCAGTGGCCGATGTCCGTAACACAGCTGTGCCTAACTACAACATGCAGTTGCAATGCAGCCCCATCATTGACACCTGTATATGGTGACATACAGACAGTACGGTTGGTTGTACATCACGTACGGAGGGATGTGTGTACATAAAGTGGTGATCCACATGTGTAGATGTATGTGTGCCGGGGATGGCTCACAGGTGTGTTGCATGCCATCCTACCATGCCATGTGCAAACAGTACGCTATGTCACTGTTACTTGACGGTGATGACATAACGCATACACAGCGGTCAGGTGTTACCAACTGTATGTCACATGACACCTGTAACACTGACATCCTTCCATGTGCATATAGCCACACAATTGCCAGACATAGCATTGGTACACATACTGCGGGCATTACCGCTGCATGTCTATCAAACGGCTCATCATATGGCAGTTGTATCATTCCCAGCACTGCCATGTGTGTCCGCTTGTGTGACCACACATGCCACATATGGTGGGGACTACGTCCCAGTTGTAACACATCCCTGTACACCATTGTAGAGATCTGTACATACTGCAGTGTGGAAAGCATGACGATGGCAGGTGTGGTGCATCACACACATCAGCTATCCGTACACACATATCTGGCCACCACAGTGTGTGCGTGTATGTATGTATGTATGTATGGCTGTCTGGTGCTTGGTGTGAGGGTGCATGCTGCCATACAGTGGAAACAGGATCACTAACCCCTCATGGTGATGTAGTCTACTACCCTGTTGATGCCATTGGTCCCAGCCGTACTGGCTACCTGTGCATGTCCCTTCTCTGTGCCACATCGTGTGGGTGCAAAGTACTGTAAGAGTGATGACCACATAGGCAAGGGTCCACACCTCAACACTATGGGGTGTGCATTATAGTGCTGTAGACCCCGTGAATGTGGCCATGTTCCTGTAATGTGACAGGGTATTACTGCTACAGAGTGTGGCCTCATGCTATCAGGTGGCCTCTAACATCATCATTGGCCAGACCGCTGTGTACAACCCCTGCACCATGTCAACATACCTGTTATGTTTCCCAGTATGTATGTCACATCTCTGTCCACTGTAGCCTGTTCAACTGACCACATGCTTCAGTTGCAGTATATGTGTGGACATCTGTGTCATGTTCGGACATCGGTGTCATGTTTGACTTTCCAACAGTCAGGTTGAGGGTACGTTTAGCATGCTGATATTGCCATATGTGCCTGTGAGTACTCCACAGTTACACATGGGGGACTGCAAACACTGCTACCTGTAGGCACATGCCAGTACACCGTAGGAGGGAACCAGGGCATCATTACCAACATGCTGTTACTGTTGTAACCAAGACACATACTGTGAACATATCACAATGCATGCTGCGCCTGGACTACATGGTATGACTGGTGCATGTCGACAGTACACCACTGATGTCACATACACATCTCTCAGTATTCACACATGACCAATGCAGCATACACATCCCTCAATATGCATACACAAGTAATGTTAGATACACCTCTCACTATTCTGTTCACCCTGTACATCAGACCATTTGAGCATATCCCTGCACTCAGTATTCACACACAACCAATGCAACATACACATCCCTCAATATGCATACACAAGTAATGTTAGATACACCTCTCACTATTCTATTCAACCTGTGCATCAGACCATTTGAGCATATCCCTGCACTCAGTATTCACACACAACTAATGCAACATACACATCCCTCAATATGCATACACAGGTAATGTTAGATACACCTCTCACTATTCTGTTCACCCTGTGCATCAGACCATTTGAGCATATCCCTGCACTCAGTATTCACACACAACCAATGCAACATACACATCCCTCAATATGCATACACAAGTAATGTTAGATACATCTCTCACTATTCTGTTCACCCTGTGCATCAGACCATTTGAGCATATCCCTGCACTGATGGTGTGGATGACAGGGATGTGGCACAGGCTTCATCATATGCACAGGGTGATACTGTTTGCGAGGGGCACAGGCTGCACCAATGGATGACATCATGTGTGCGGGTAAAGGCCAGTGATTTGAATGGACATGTCTGTTCCGTATGCATGTGGGTGTTGTGGAGCCCTACAGTTGTGTTTGCTGTGTGCGTGCATGTGTGCACACAGTTCTGTCATTTGTGAGGCCTACACAAGGGTATTATGGACAGCTCCAGATTGTACAGACCAGGTTGTACAGCTCACTGTGAACAGACACGGCCACGTGTCCTGTGCCTGCCAGGGGTTGCATGGGCATTACCAGGCAGAGGTACAGAATGGCTACTGTCCAACAACACATGGCCACTGGAACCGTGTCCCCACCGGGAACGTCCAGGGCCACGTCCATGTGGCCTGCTGTGACCTGGTGTGGACAGCCCAGCACCAGCTGCACTGCTACTGCTACTGACACTATGGGATCAGCCATGTGAGGTGGCATGCTCAAGTTGACCTGCACTAGGTGGTGTATCTGGCCTACGTCCATGTGTCCTATGCCTCACCCCTACCAGATGTTCCAGCAAAGACAGCTCATGCTCGCAGATTGCCATGCCACGGTCGAGGATTCTGACCATGTCACCCAATTGCCTGTCCAGAACATCAGCAAGCTGCTGTTGAGCACCTGCCAATGCCTGGATGTTGTTGTTTAGGGTACTGATAGCAGCCCTCTGCAGCCTCTGCCCTTCTCTGTTCTGCCATTCTGCACATGCCTGTGCCGCCATTACAGTCTGGAACATGCAGCATGCTTGTGATACAGTTGACAGCATGCAGCTCAGACATCAATAGCATTTGTAAGCATACCCCCTAGAATGCACACTACAGCAGGCAGGTGTAATATCATTATCCATGCAATTCACACGATCATGGTAGTATGCATGCACCCCCCGTGATACACCATGTGGACCAGAACAGGATAACAGTACACATGGCTGACGTGACCTTGACATGTAATCTGCTGACGTGTGCATTAACATGCATGCATGCCTGACACAATGGTGTCCTGACACATGTACAGTGTCTTACTGGGTATCACATTGCGGTGTTGTCCATATGCCCTACAGATAGAATGCATGTTGAGCAAATGTGCATGGGCATGGTAGGGGACTGTGAGCTGTCTACATTGCTGTACAGTGTGATGTACAAACACTGTGCCATTGCATGGCATCATGAGGTGTCTATATTGCTAAACCGTGCATGTTATGTACGCATTGCATATCCAGAACTGCATGCATACCCATGCATACCCATGACATACCTGTAGATTGTGACCTACAATGCTGAAGTGTATACACACCCAACTATGCTGTGTCATGTGACAGATCACTGGAGGACATACAGATGACACCCCTGCACAATGACTACAGAGTGTTAGCTGCCTGGCAACCATGCCACACATAGCGGACCTGTCACATCACCATTTCACACATGACATTGATGTACCATGCACACGAGGTGCACAGCTAACAGTGATGTCCTACGACGGGAGGGGAAAAGTACAGTATCTGTGGCCTGGAGTCACTGTCAGTGGAATCTGTGAAGGTGACTACCATCATGCTATGACACAGACATCATGTTCAACACATCTTATAAGGTACACGTCACTGACACCTCCACTAGCTGTGCACAGGCATTTAGGATGTGCAGCATACCACATCACCTGTACAATCGGTCTAGTATGACTGTAATTGGACCATGTGTGGACAAAGTGGGACAGGGTGTATCCACATCCCGTCTTCTGTGTGGCTATGTGTCTCTGGCCATCCCCCATGGCCATGTGTGCACATGTGTTGGTCATGTATGTGATGGCCGTCTATCACACATGTCTGTGTTGTCCCATATGACATACACCCGTAGATGTTGGATATGTCACCATCCACAGGGCTATGCAGACAACAGGTGTATGTGTGGTATGTGGGGTATGGGTTATGGGAAATTGTGACAATACTGCAACCAAAACGCTATGTGTCTCAGACATGTCAGATGGAACATCACAATGTGTGAAACCATTGCAGGGGCATATAATGCAATGGTGACGCCTGTGGTCTGCCCATATCACTGCTCACTGTGCGGTACTGGTTTGTGTACCACACGTTTTGTTCCACTGTATAGTACATATGCCTCCATTGTAGAACACCTCCACCGTTGTATGCACAGCTGGACACACATGTAGCAATGACAAATACTGTAGTTTCATGTCTGTGTATCATTTCAGTTGTACATATTGCACATGGGTGGCCTGTGTGGATGATGGGTGATGCGACCTGTATATCCATGTATTAACTGGCCACATGGCAAATAGATCTATGCTTTGACATGCCTGAAACCGATGACAGTCTCACCTGCAATGGACTCTTGTCTGTGCGGCACGCCAGAGGTACCTGTATAGGGTGACAAAGCAGTATGAACATTATCCATAACTGTATGACAGCCACAGGGTGCACAGTGCAAGTTAACACATTAGCTTGTACAATAGTGTATAGTCAGCACATGTGTGCATACCATACCTCTCAACCTCTTAGAACAATAAATGTGGACAAAGCCTACTATGATGGGGGACATATAGGGACAACTGTGACATATTGCTCTTACTAACTTAGAAATTTGCTAGACTAATAGGTTTGCATGCACATGGGTTTTACATGGAATGTGCAGTCATAAACACAAATGTATGTCATCATTTAATGACTCCATTCCTCAGCTATTTGCCAGAATGGGACAGATATTAAGGGGAACACACCAACAATATGAGGCAGACATCTGGACATCCTGCAAGTACCTGTACAGTTCAGAATTATGGTGCATACACAGGGTAGCATAAAGCATGTGTGTCCACATACCTTGCATATGTTGTTACATTACATGATGTACACTGACACATGCATGTACATGGGATATACTGGCCATATGTTCAGTGCTGACTTACCAGGCAACTCCAGGCTCATTGGTTGGGAGACACCCACCTCCATGATGGCAGCTAGTGTTTGTGGGGGCTGTTCTGAGGGTGTTCCCAGACTGGCCAGTAGCTCCTCTGTGTGTGTGTGAGTGGAGGCTGGGTCGGTGGCCCACCACCTGTTCCACCTTGTTCCCTGGCGATTGCAGTGGCACGCTGTTTTGCATGACATATCAGGTCCGTGCAGTGTCTGCGCACCTGCTGGTAGGTGCGGTTGTGGCCACCCACTTTGTTGACCCTCCTGCAAAGATCCTGCCACAGATCATCCCGCTGCTGTGCATGCTGTGGCACATGGCTAAATAACACCTTGTAGTTCTCATGAAGATACAGGATTATGACATTATCCTCCTGTTGGCTGTATGCTGGTAGGCGTGTACACGGCATTATCTGTAAGACATGATGAAGGTGACAGGTCACATTTACAGACATGTACAGTGATACTGCTGCACATACATTTCTAGTACATCTGCACAGTTATCTTTGCAAATCAACATGACACTAACACGACTGGCATGTATGTGTCACACACATGTAACACCCAGTATGCATTGGATATCATCCCCATATATGTGTGTCACCTCATTAGTGTTCCTACTGCATGTGACGTCTGTCTCCATGTGGGCATGTCTGTTTGCCTGCACTGGTGTTCTTACCTATCTACACATGCCTGATGTATCCACAGTAATGCTGTTGACCTTGATGCTGTGGATATGTCACATATCAACACAGACACAGCCTTACTGGACTTGGGCAGTGACAATGCACCAAGTACGCATGGAAACCTGTACATGCATCTGTTTTGCCATAGACATCTACACTGCACTGTACAGCTGTTCAACATCCTGCCATGGATCGCCTGTGTTGCACATGTGATAGACATGGGACAATGGCTAGTCGGACGTCATTCGCAGGTAAGGTTATCAGCTATAGCATGTATGGGCTGGGTTTCCTAGCTGTATCCGACACCCATTACACCACCGCGAGGGGCATCAGTGACACATTACTGATCCAGATAGATGATACTACATCTACCATATGGCCATCGCACCATGTATGACAGGGATGATATATGCAGCTATGTGGACAGTGCTGCATGGTATGGTGGGAGTATGTCACAGGTATGGCACATGGATCTGTCCAGCATGTGGACATCCTAGTCGTAGGACGGTGGTTGTCCATGACGTATGTCTTTCAGATCAGGCTATGGACATGTAGCATGTCTAATAGCATAGTGTGGCATATGTCTGTATGCAAGGTGGATAGCATGCTGCATACTGGAGGTGAGTATTGTGGAGGCTGGTATCGGCCATCCACGCATGGGCCCTACCCCTGGAGGGTGATGCGTATTCCAATATTGGTCACACTGGTGCTGTGTATGCCTGTCCAATGATCTCTGTGCTCATGGATACCACCCTGTCATGTCATGGGTACCTTGGATGACTACCTAAAGGGCCAGGGAGATGTCTCCAGCTCAGGGAGGTGTACTACACTACACCATCCCTAACACAGTTTCCATACTGTTGACCACAGCCTAGGTGCTTCTTAATGGGTACGGGGGTATTCCCCTAGTGGTGTCATTGCTGATATCATCCACCAGAATGTTTACATATGTCACACACATCACACACACAGCCCATTCTGTATGTTGTTCACAACACTGTGACAACTATTGCCCATAGGTCATGGCCATTCACATCCTCACATACACAGATGACTGACATTTGTCTGTGTGGTATGGGCTACAATGCGGGTGGGGTACAACACATTAACCCTGGTTTACTGTAGCTGACACCTTGTGATATGCACATGTCACTGTAGCACCTTTAGTAGTTGTGAGTCTGTCAACAGGCCACTAGTAGAACACTCCTGTGACATACAAAAGCATTTGTAGCTGAACATCCATATTGTCTTGTACATCTGTACTGCTAACATCTACACTGATAATGGTTCATGGACTTGCAGACCATACCCGGCAGTGTTCTGATGTGGTGCTACCAATCATGACTGTTGTCAACACTTGTGGGTTGATATTATCCAACACCCTATCTGTAATGTATGGGCATGCTCGGCACTTGTTCAGAGCTTCTTGGCACGTTATGAGCTACTGCTTAGTTTAGCACCCATTTCACACCAGTCCGCACAGGTACACTGTCTGTCCATACATTTCCACCTTGATAACTGTACAACAGCTGTCGTACACACATCACTCACATACCTCGTGAGACATGGTGGTTTATATGGCGTGTCCACCTGGCACATACCACTTATATACAGGCATGTCCAACTGGCACGTACCAGTGCTATTGCCTGTCACTATGATGACTATGTTGTACATGTGGTAATAGAGCTATTCTCATGTACACAGTCAATGCACACCTCCCAACATACAACAGTACAGCCTGTGGGGGATGCACATATGCAGCCCTGCTGGGGGTTATACTGCCACCAACCCTGACTGCACCTGACAGTCATGTGGGGATGTGCAACATTGGCAACGCACCCCACACATCACATAGTCCCACATGATCCCCACCACAGGCCACACATACAGAGACACCTTGTACAGTACCCCTCCATACTCTGTGTGGGCACCAATGACAGCCCATATCGCCAAACACAACCACACCAACCTATAGCCCACAGACATGTGTCTCCATCACATACAGCCAATAGGGTGTCATAACATACACAACACACCTGTCTTAGGTGACTGTCGGCAGTCACACTGCTGTTCCACTCAGCAGGCTACACAAGGCGATAGTCACTTACATCCTGCTGTCAAGTAACTGGTTCTGAAACATAACCTATGCAGACATGCCACAAGTCAGCAGGTACGATGTGACTCATCTTCCATGTTTGTGTGACTGAAGTTGTATCTCAGGGCACAGACTACGTGTGCAGGGACATGCAATAGCCCACCAGTTTTGTAGCCCTGATGGTGTGGTCCAAGCCCTGGGAAGCATTTTGCAGTCATCCGGACCTGTTACCACTGTACTATGAACGACTGTGTCACTCCCAACAGTTGTCCATGCTTCTGCTGTCATTCCACAGGCATCTGGTATACGTCCACTTTGACAGACCCCGGTCAAACAACATGATGCTGTGGCACAGTTGACCTGCACCTGTCAGCCTGGGAGTACAGATCACATGTTGGACTCTTGCTGCTTTTATACTGCCTGTCTTGCACAGTGTCCAATAACAGTCACCACCAGAATGGGAACTGGCTAGCGAAGCATGTGGTCATGTCACACAATGCTTGACATCATCCCCTGTGATGCACGCAGGCAAGGCACACCTCATACTGCACCACTTCAATATCTCTGCAGTGACTGGGACCTGTCTCTTGGCTCTGCAGAGCACACCTGCAATGACTGGTTATAGAGAGATCGTACCTCTCAGGCATGTACCTGGACTGGCACACCCACGGCTGAGGTGTCCCCATATTCCACTATGTTGTACACACATCCCGGCTGGTTACTTAGCACAATGCATCACAGGTGCTCCACGTACATATAACTGTGCCTGGAACTACTGCTGCTACTAATGTGAGACTGACAGTAACCCACACGTAACTGTGATAGCCGCACATGTACTGACACAATAGGCGTATGTTGTGCATGAGTCATAACCTCCGCTCAGCTGGTTCGACCCACACACCACCTCCAAGACCAACAGTATCCTTGACATGGACACTACCAACATGTGACTGCTGTTCCACACCTGGGGTTATCCCCTCATTGGTGGAATCCGAACATATGCTACTCACCCTTGTTAGCCACATACCGGCACCACACACTTCACGGCATACACAGTAGATGAGTACTACAACACCAACTACAGATGTCGTATGACAGCAGTAGTTGTTGTCATGACACGTGCAGGTGGACAATGCACATGCAAACACTGAGACATACCCCAGTGAACTTCATTAGCACATACACGACAATATGGTTCATGCTATTCCACATAGAGCCATGATGGTACACACCAGATTACAGATGACACTCTGGGGGTGCGGTCCCACGGACATACTTTACAACAACGGGTGGGGGCTGTTACACAGTGGTGTACATTCCCATGGGTGGGGTAACTCACTGGTCAGCCTCGGTAGGGCCACAGGATCCCTCATCACATACTGCATAACTAGCTACGTACACATTACTGCGACACATTCCGAGATGTACCACAAGACATTATGGTGGTATGTCAGTAGTCGTATGCAATACCCACATCTGCTCACACATACAACTGTCACTCTGGAACATGCCAGTAACAGGTGATGTTGGCAACATGCTGTCTGATGGCTTCAATGCTAACATTACACCCTCTCACTCCCTGCAGGGCTACATTCCTTGCAGGAACATTGCGGTGTACCTACCTACACAGTACTGACCTGCACTCTATATGTCCTAAGACACAGGACCCTTGTCACCCTACAATATCCCAGGCTGTGATGTCCACAGACCTCTGAACAGCATGCCCCCCACTGGGACACCATATTCAGTAATAGCCTTGTACCAGACATTGTGGCCCCTGACTGGCACACAGCAACAGTAACACTCCACACAGGTGGTGCCACAATGCACGACTGGGACTATTGCCCTACACACCTCACTGGACTGTTATGCACGGCTATAGGGCACATCATCATGGACATCATTCGCTGAGTCTTTGTTGTGCTCCAGTCCTTTGATGCCAGCTGGGTTGGTCTTGTTTGGGGCACAGCAAGCCTCCTACACCTGTTGAACATCTTTCATACAGTTGCCAGAGTAGTTGATGATGACACGGGGGTCCACACAGCCTGCATTGTCCTCTCGCTGCCACTGAGCACCGTTCTCCATTCTGGTATTAACAACATACACATCCACCTGCACATCACAACATATGTCTCCGGATGTTATGCAAAGTGGCTAATGGATGGGACACACACACTGAGGGTGGCATACCATATCACATACTGCATTCCAGTTACACTTGGCATACCACAGTCCTCAGTCATGGGGCCCTCATGTTCGGTATATGCTTCCCTGAGGTACAGGCTACCACTGAGGGACTTCCCTGCCTAGCTTTACAGACCACTGCATACCCAGTGCCATTGTTGCTCCACCAGCTGATACAGACCCCATCCATACGGGTGTCACTGTGACGGATACCGATATGAACATCATGGCCTCTACCTGCATGACACTTGGTATGAACATCATCTTTGCAGTACACCATCCACCCACTGGTTATCACATAGGTGTTAGTCCCCTACATACATGTCGCATTGTATGTGTTTGTAAGACACATGTATGTTGCACACACTCCTGTGATTACCACATTGCCACTGTGGCATGGATATCCTTCTATGTGTCCACACATGTATGTACTGGGTGTGTAGCTGGTACATAGGCACCCATTGTACCTCTGAACACGGACTTATACACACATCCATGGGTACAACACCATGCTTAGGGTGTACCTTACACAACAGCTTTACATAACTCAACATTAAAGCCATGGCGTTTATTGAGCTACGACTGTTAAAGTTTATGGCTTATGTACAGACACCATGTCTGTACACATTTGACTACATACTCAGGGGTGACCTCTGCTGCAAAGACAGGGCCCATGTCTGCAAATATGTTTATGGATATACTCCATACCGACATACACAATAGCCACTATGAGCATGATGCTCATGGATATGTGCACACACGCGATAGTGTGTGGCGTGCTTCCGGGGTTGCATTCCCAGACCGGACACTCACCATGCTTTGGGACATGATTCCTATGTACATCACGCATGGACAGTCAGTAGCAGTGTTCATGTGATACCTCACTTGGTGGATGGTGGACACATGTACGCCAGGGATCACTGCAGTGGCTGTACTGTGCTGAGATGCAGGTTAGACATGGCTCTTCTGTTCACAGGACACTACCCCAGAGAGGTACCACTGGTGTGCACACTGAAGTTGTTGTTACACATAGACTTGCCAGACTGCATGGTACCCCACTATGAACCTGTGGAGCTATTACATGTCCTTTGTGCATGGTTACTGGTATAGCCCTTCCAGTTAGATTAGCTGTCATGCTATTACAATGTCCCATGACTACAGGCCATATGTATACTGTTATTGTACACGCCAATCATGTTCATGTTTGTCTGCCACATCTCTTCTGCTATTCTAGTATGGGAGTAATGTTTGCATCCTTTGCAAATGCACAGAGTGGATTACATATTATTTATTTCATCATAACTGTTTATACATATATTAATTACATACTGCTCACATCACTATACGATACCTTTGTTATGCATCATATGACTGTTCTCCTATGTAACATATCTGACATATCAATCTACTATACTATACATTACACATGTTTTACATGGTATCCCATAATTCAAAGCATACTTGGACAGGGGGTCCACCTTAGACATGTCATTGACGTTATATGCCCATACACATGTGTACTGTTACAGTATATCTACATATACTATCCTGCTATGGCACGTACTTATTGGACATACCCTGCCACTGACGGCAGGTCGTATGACAGTGTTCTGTTTAAAGCCATCATGTTGCATCCCTTGTGGTGTCTGTGCTGTTTACCTTGTGGCCCACTGCTGGACGCACATCTTCTACAAGCATTAGTACGATCAGCAAGACATCACTACATCAATACCATTCCCCACTTTATGCATGGCAGACACTTTTAATTACTGCAAACCTGGCTATGCATACACTGACATAACTTAATACAGAACATAATATACATACAGTTAGTGTTCTACATACCTTGATATTGTTCTGGTGTTTCGTCTCTAGCTCGCTCTTCTGTTTCACTTTTTCAACTGTTTTACGGTATGAGCATACAGTTTGCATATCTAGCAAGTCATCCTTATATACGTCTATACCTGCAACATGTGGTTTACTGCCGCCAATTGGTGGTCTGGTGTGACTAATTATGTGCACTTCAGCTGTGCAGCTACTCCATTCGCCAATTATGCAGCAACAGTGGGGTATAAATGAATTCTCCATTTGGGCATTGGCCATTTGCCCTGCCTTCAGGGAGACGGCCTGTATTGTGTTTTGTTGTGTGTAATTGCAACTGCTATGTGTAGAGCCAAGTCTATTTTGGAGTCATGTCCCCCATGGATTGTGTGTGACGGCTTGAGTATGTGGTTCTACCTGTGACTGTACCTGTCATCCCACCCGTCTGATAAAGGACTATTGCAAACACCTGTAACATCGCCGTTTGTTCCGTTATACGACGGATACAATTTTGCATGGTGCCTTTAAATGAGTCTCTCACAAGGTATGTTAATGGTTCAGCAGATGTAATTGACTAACTAGATGTTTGGGCTGTGGTTACAGTCTGTATTGCTATTGTTTCCAGTGTGGGGGATGTAGGCGGGTGTACGTAGCATATACGGTTTTGTGGGGCTTGCATTTCTACGTAGTCCATATATATGTGTGTGGTCCCCTTCCCTAATTACAGTGCTATCACTTAATAGACTTGTGTTACGGGAATTTACTTTGGACCATTGTTAATTGGTTTCTATATGGTATGCAGGTGAGGTTGGTACTTCCATACCTCTGGATGTGCGGCGATATGTGCAGGGATATGTGTAAATGACCGCTATCCCGTGTATGTCTGTCCCAGATATTTGCAGTCAGTGTTGGTATCAGACCCTCTGTCACATGGCTTGCCACCTTTTCATATGGCCATAGTTGGACACTTGCGGGTCACACAGTGGTGTTTACAGGCTGACATATGGCCATGGTCAGTACACAGGATAGCAAATACTTTTATCCTCATTACATACCAATTGTTCTTGGTCCTTAACTACTTATCGGTTTGCATGTAACATTTCTGTTTCTTACATACAGGCATGAGTATTTCCTGCAACTATTGCATAATATTTGGGACATATTAATGTCCTACACTCTCGGACAGTTGCCCTTTGTAATGTTTCATGTCAGGACACACCTGCCCAGGGGGGGCTGTCCCTCCCAATGTGGGACAGGTGTTTACCGCATGCCTATGGCTAGCTATACCCGGACCTACCGTAATCATCTACCTCCGAGTTGCCACCTACAGACACACGATGCAGACACACACACACACACACACACACACACACACACACACACACACACACACACACACACACACACACACACTTTAGTCACACAGGAACACACATGGCACCCTCAACACACACATACACAGGCTACATCACTCACAACCACAGTTGTACACGGTACCTACGTGGACCGCACCGCCACCAGCGGTGACTACATGTCCTTACTATCGTCATATTGCTCACAGTTCTACTGTTCCAGTACTGTGTTCTTTCTGTCTTTCAGCCTCCTGGTTACGCGTGTCGGTGTGTGACATGTTCCATAGTTGACGGTATCCTGTTTATTTGCACCTCAAAGGTGTTTTGAATGTCGTCGACCTATTTATATATTTGCAGATGTCAGTGACCCCTTGTAATATCAACCCACAAGTGTTGACAACAGTCATGATTGGTAGCACCACATCAGAACACTGCCGGGTATGGTCTGCAAGTCCATGAACCATTATCAGTGTAGATGTTAGCAGTACAGATGTACAAGACAATACGGATGTTCAGCTACAAATGCTTTTGTATGTCACAGGAGTGTTCTACTAGTGGCCTGTTGACAGACTCACAACTACTACTCCATACTCTGTGTGGGCACCAATGACAGCCCATATCGCCAAACACAACCACACCAACCTATAGCCCACAGACATGTGTCTCCATCACATACAGCCAATAGGGTGTCATAACATACACAACACACCTGTCTTAGGTGACTGTCGGCAGTCACACTGCTGTTCCACTCAGCAGGCTACACAAGGCGATAGTCACTTACATCCTGCTGTCAAGTAACTGGTTCTGAAACATAACCTATGCAGACATGCCACAAGTCAGCAGGTACGATGTGACTCATCTTCCATGTTTGTGTGACTGAAGTTGTATCTCAGGGCACAGACTACGTGTGCAGGGACATGCAATAGCCCACCAGTTTTGTAGCCCTGATGGTGTGGTCCATGCCCTGGGAAGCATTTTGCAGTCATCCGGACCTGTTACCACTGTACTATGAACGACTGTGTCACTCCCAACAGTTGTCCATGCTTCTGCTGTCATTCCACAGGCATCTGGTATACGTCCACTTTGACAGACCCCGGTCAAACAACATGATGCTGTGGCACAGTTGACCTGCACCTGTCAGCCTGGGAGTACGGATCACATGTTGGACTCTTGCTGCTTTTATACTGCCTGTCTTGCACAGTGTCCAATAACAGTCACCACCAGAATGGGAACTGGCTAGCGAAGCATGTGGTCATGTCACACAATGCTTGACATCATCCCCTGTGACGCACGCAGGCAAGGCACACCTCATACTGCACCACTTCAATATCTCTGCAGTGACTGGGACCTGTCTCTTGGCTCTGCAGAGCACACCTGCAATGACTGGTTATAGAGAGATCATACCTCTCAGGCATGTACCTGGACTGGCACACCCACGGCTGAGGTGTCCCCATATTCCACTATGTTGTACACACATCCCGGCTGGTTACTTAGCACAATGCATCACAGGTGCTCCACGCATATAACTGTGCCTGGAACTACTGCTGCTACTAATGTGAGACTGACAGTAACCCACACGTAACTGTGATAGCCGCACATGTACTGACACAATAGGCGTATGTTGTGCATGAGTCATAACCTCCGCTCAGCTGGTTCGACCCACACACCACCTCCAAGACCAACAGTATCCTTGACATGGACACTACCAACATGTGACTGCTGTTCCACACCTGGGGTTATCCCCTCATTGGTGGAATCCGAACATATGCTACTCACCCTTGTTAGCCACATACCGGCACCACACACTTCACGGCATACACAGTAGATGAGTACTACAACACCAACTACAGATGTCGTATGACAGCAGTAGTTGTTGTCATGACACACGTGCAGGTGGACAATGCACATGCAAACACTGAGACATACCCCAGTGAACTTCATTAGCACATACACGACAATATGGTTCATGCTATTCCACATAGAGCCATGATGGTACACACCAGATTACAGATGACACTCTGGGGGTGCGGTCCCACGGACATACTTTACAACAACGGGTGGGGGCTGTTACACAGTGGTGTACATTCCCATGGGTGGGGTAACTCACTGGTCAGCCTCGGTAGGGCCACAGGATCCCTCATCACATACTGCATAACTAGCTACGTACACATTACTGCGACACATTCCGAGATGTACCACAAGACATTATGGTGGTATGTCAGTAGTCGTATGCAATACCCACATCTGCTCACACATACAACTGTCGCTCTGGAACATGCCAGTAACAGGTGATGTTGGCAACATGCTGTCTGATGGCTTCAATGCTAACATTACACCCTCTCACTCCCTGCAGGGCTACATTCCTTGCAGGAACATTGCGGTGTACCTACCTACACAGTACTGACCTGCACTCTATATGTCCTAGGACACAGGACCCTTGTCACCCTACAATATCCCAGGCTGTGATGTCCACAGACCTCTGAACAGCATGCCTCCCCACTGGGACACCATATTCAGTAATAGCCTTGTACCAGACATTGTGGCCCCTGACTGGCACACAGCAACAGTAACACTCCACACAGGTGGTGCCACAATGCACGACTGGGACTATTGCCCTACACACCTCACTGGACTGTTATGCACGGCTATAGGGCACATCATCATGGACATCATTCGCTGAGTCTTTGTTGTGCTCCAGTCCTTTGATGCCAGCTGGGTTGGTCTTGTTTGGGGCACAGCAAGCCTCCTACACCTGTTGAACATCTTTCATACAGTTGCCAGAGTAGTTGATGATGACACGGGGGTCCACACAGCCTGCATTGTCCTCTCGCTGCCACTGAGCACCGTTCTCCATTCTGGTATTAACAACATACACATCCACCTGCACATCACAACATATGTCTCCGGATGTTATGCAAAGTGGCTAATGGATGGGACACACACACTGAGGGTGGCATACCATATCACATACTGCATTCCAGTTACACTTGGCATACCACAGTCCTCAGTCATGGGGCCCTCATGTTCGGTATATGCTTCCCTGAGGTACAGGCTACCACTGAGGGACTTCCCTGCCTAGCTTTACAGACCACTGCATACCCAGTGCCATTGTTGCTCCACCAGCTGATACAGACCCCATCCATACGGGTGTCACTGTGACGGATACCGATATGAACATCATGGCCTCTACCTGCATGACACTTGGTATGAACATCATCTTTGCAGTACACCATCCACCCACTGGTTATCACATAGGTGTTAGTCCCCTACATACATGTCGCATTGTATGTGTTTGTAAGACACATGTATGTTGCACACACTCCTGTGATTACCACATTGCCACTGTGGCATGGATATCCTTCTATGTGTCCACACATGTATGTACTGGGTGTGTAGCTGGTACATAGGCACCCATTGTACCTCTGAACACCGGACTTATACACACATCCATGGGTACAACACCATGCTTAGGGTGTACCTTACACAACAGCTTTACATAACTCAACATTAAAACGCCATGACGTTTATTGAGCTACGACTGTTAAAGTTTGCGGCTTATGTACAGACACCATGTCTGTACACATTTGCGGACTACATACTCAGGGGTGACCTCTGCTGCAAAGACAGGGCCCATGTCTGCAAATATGTTTATGGATATACTCCACATACACGACATACACAATAGCCACTATGAGCATGATGCTCATGGATATGTGCACACACGCGATAGTGTGTGGCGTGTGCTTCGGGGTTGCATTCCCAGACCGGACACTCACCATGCTTTGGGACATGATTCCTATGTACATCACGCATGGACAGTCAGTAGCAGTGTTCATGTGATACCTCACTTGGTGGATGGTGGACACATGTACGCCAGGGATCACTGCAGTGGCTGTACTGTGCTGAGATGCAGGTTAGACATGGCTCTTCTGTTCACAGGACACTACCCCAGAGAGGTACCACTGGTGTGCACACTGAAGTTGTTGTTACACATAGACTTGCCAGACTGCATGGTACCCCACTATGAACCTGTGGAGCTATTACATGTCCTTTGTGCATGGTTACTGGTATAGCCCTTCCAGTTAGATTAGCTGTCATGCTATTACAATGTCCCGTGACTACAGGCCATATGTATACTGTTATTGTACACGCCAATCATGTTCATGTTTGTCTGCCACATCTCTTCTGCTATTCTAGTATGGGAGTAATGTTTGCATCCTTTGCAAATGCACAGAGTGGATTACATATTATTTATTTCATCATAACTGTTTATACATATATTAATTACATACTGCTCACATCACTATACGATACCTTTGTTATGCATCATATGACTGTTCTCCTATGTAACATATCTGACATATCAATCTACTATACTATACATTACACATGTTTTACATGGTATCCCATAATTCAAAACATACTTGGACAGGGGGTCCACCTTAGACATGTCATTGACGTTATATGCCCATACACATGTGTACTGTTACAGTATATCTACATATACTATCCCCTGCTATGGCACGTACTTATTGGACATACCCTGCCACTGACGGCAGGTCGTATGACAGTGTTCTGTTTAAAGCCATCATGTTGCATCCCTTGTGGTGTCTGTGCTGTTTACCTTGTGGCCCACTGCTGGACGCACATCTTCTACAAGCATTAGTATGATCAGCAAGACATCACTACATCAATACCATTCCCTACTTTATGCATGGCAGACACTTTTAATTACTGCAAACCTGGCTATGCATACACTGACATAACTTAATACAGAACATACTATACATACAGTTAGTGTTCTACATACCTTGATATTGTTCTGGTGTTTCGTCTCTAGCTCGCTCTTTTGTTTCACTTTTTCAACTGTTTTACGGTATGAGCATACAGTTTGCATATCTAGCAAGTCATCCTTATATACGTCTATACCTGCAACATGTGGTTTACTGCCGCCAATTGGTGGTCTGGTGTGACTAATTATGTGCACTTCAGCTGTGCAGCTACTCCATTCGCCAATTATGCAGCAACAGTGGGGTATAAATGAATTCTCCATTTGGGCATTGGCCATTTGCCCTGCCTTCAGGGAGACGGCCTGTATTGTGTTTTGTTGTGTGTAATTGCAACTGCTATGTGTAGAGCCAAGTCTATTTTGGAGTCATGTCCCCCATGGATTGTGTGTGACGGCTTGAGTATGTGGTTCTACCTGTGACTGTACCTGTCATCCCACCCATCTGATAAAGGACTATTGCAAACACCTGTAACATCGCCGTTTGTTCCGTTATACGACGGATACAATTTTGCATGGTGCCTTTAAATGAGTCTCTCACAAGGTATGTTAATGGTTCAGCAGATGTAATTGACTAACTAGATGTTTGGGCTGTGGTTACAGTCTGTATTGCTATTGTTTCCAGTGTGGGGGATGTAGGCGGGTGTACGTAGCATATACGGTTTTGTGGGGCTTGCATTTCTACGTAGTCCATATATATGTGTGTGGTCCCCTTCCCTAATTACAGTGCTATCACTTAATAGACTTGCGTTACGGGAATTTACTTTGGACCATTGTTAATTGGTTTCTATATGGTATGCAGGTGAGGTTGGTACTTCCATACCTCCGGATGTGCGGCGATATGTGCAGGGATATGTGTAAATGACCGCTATCCCGTGTATGTCTGTCCCAGATATTTGCAGTCAGTGTTGGTATCAGACCCTCTGTCACATGGCTTGCCACCTTTTCATATGGCCATAGTTGGACACTTGCGGGTCACACAGTGGTGTTTACAGGCTGACATATGGCCATGGTCAGTACACAGGATAGCAAATACTTTTATCCTCATTACATACCAATTGTTCTTGGTCCTTAACTACTTATCGGTTTGCATGTAACATTTCTGTTTCTTACATACAGGCATGAGTATTTCCTGCAACTATTGCATAATATTTGGGACATATTAATGTCCTACACTCTCGGACAGTTGCCCTTTGTAATGTTTCATGTCAGGACACACCTGCCCAGGGGGGGCTGTCCCTCCCAATGTGGGACAGGTGTTTACCGCATGCCTATGGCTAGCTATACCCGGACCTACCGTAATCATCTACCTCCGAGTTGCCACCTACAGACACACGATGCAGACACACACACACACACACACACACACACACACTTTAGTCACACAGGAACACACATGGCACCCTCAACACACACATACACAGGCTACATCACTCACAACCACAGTTGTACACGGTACCTACGTGGACCGCACCGCCACCAGCGGTGACTACATGTCCTTACTATCGTCATATTGCTCACAGTTCTACTGTTCCAGTACTGTGTTCTTTCTGTCTTTCAGCCTCCTGGTTACGCGTGTCGGTGTGTGACATGTTCCATAGTTGACGGTATCCTGTTTATTTGTACCTCAAAGGTGTTTTGAATGTCGTCGACCTATTTATATATTTGCAGATGTCAGTGACCCCTTGTATATCGACATATATCACACTATCGCCCTTTCTATCTGTATTATATATGTGTATATATATATATATATATATATATATATATATATATATATATATATATATATATCTATATATATATATATATATATATATATATATATATATATATATATATATATATATATATATATATATATATATATATATATATATATATACATATCTCGGACAGGGGTCTTGACAGGCACACTACGCCTTTCATTGTATGTTTGTCAGTGTATACTGTGTTTCCTGGACTCCACACGTTTATGTCTGTACCTGTCACATTACACACCTGCCATAGGTTAAGATTACCTCCCATCCCACTTTGGGAGGGACAGTCCCTCTTTGTGCAGTTGTGTCCTGCGAAATATTTGTGAACATAGCAAATGTCCTGCGACTTTGGGACAAACATATTCCCCATAGTTTATGTCATAGTTGCATAAAACACTTATTCTGTATCTGACCCACCTACATGTTACAGGACATGGAACACGTACCTGCGACCATTACTAGAATAAGCTTTTTATCTATGCAAAACACTGACGTTCTGGTTTTTGTACTGGTCGGGTGTATGTGTCGTCCTGCAGACATCTGGCGTATGTCCCACATTGGTAATTTGAACTGTGGCAACCCTACCGTACGTACATCTTGCCTAGCAATAGTGTTGGGTGATTGTATACATGAATGCCTGTTCCACTCCTGGCAGTGGTCATTTTACCCTTCAGAGCAGGCGCTATTTGTTCAGGGGTGACTAATGCTGGTGTCACCTGTTCTGTACATTATTGACCGTGATCTGCACAGTGGTCGGTGATGCTTAACCCTGTTTCGCGCATATCCGTATAGTCGTATTTAAACATCGCTTACCAGCTGTGGGCAACGCTTATTCCCGCTAACGTGTGCTACACATATTCTGATGACTTGCATCCGGAATGCATTACCCGTGCAGTTGGGATTACATTACATCCCTTGCGGGACATGGGACCGGGAACATGCACGACAGTCAATGCATGTACCACTTGGACATCTGGGGGTTGTACACGAATTATGTCATTTTGTATGTGCAGTACACTACAGCAGTTACTCCACACTACACTCACATGGATAACTCCGTTAGTTTACAAATTGATGGGTCCAGTTAATGGTATGTCCATGTGATGTTTACTGGCTGTACTTCGGCATTGGGTATGTATATCACAATTATCTACACCCGATAATTTGCTACACGTTCATACGACATGGATGCAGCATGCCGGGGTAAAGAATGCCTGTCATGGGTACATCCCCTGCCTTGACACAACATCCATGATTACATTTTGTGGAGGCCCTCAGTAATGCAGCGGGTAATCCATGATGAGTGTGTGTAGGACAGTGCTTACACACATGTGCTCCCGCGATTGCCTCTGCTCCAGTAAGTGACAGTTGCTTACTCGATGTTGTGGCGACGGGAGTCACTGTTTGTCCCGTTTGGTGTTTTGCCTCTGACAATCGGGCGTGTACCTACCGATGTACCTGAGAACCTATACACACAGCACCGACAGATGCTGATAGGTGCATCTACTGTTCAGGTGTTGACATTTCCGTGTTCCAATGGCTGTTGCATGTACAATGTTTGAGGGCTGCCTATGTAGGATTCCACAGTGGGCCAACTATACATCACAATTTACAGGTAGTCGTGTTTGTGTGCCATCCATGTTACTGTGTGTGCAGGTGGGGAGGGGTGTCAGTCCATGGGAGCCTACACTGTCAAGGTATGTGCTATATGTTCCCTCTTTGCCAAGGCGTAGGCATATTGGGCACACCTCCGTCTGCCTACTGGGGCTGGCACAGTGTGTCTGTGGTCTGGATCCCTCTGTGCCTGTGTTGGCCTTGGCAATTATGGTGGGCTGTGAGGCCCTCCCCCATTTTGACCCTGCTGCAGCTGTTTCCGCAGGATCATATTATGTAGCATGGCACATACTATGAAGATGTGGGCACATGTGCCTGGAGAGTACTGCAAGGCTCCACCAGATATGTCCAAGCACCGGAACCATGATTTCAGCATCCCGAACACATGCTCTATGATGATTCTGGTTTGTGCGTGTGCCTCTTTATGGTGTTCTTGCATTGGTGTGTGTGCACTTTTGATGGGGGTCATCATCCACGGCTCCAGTGCATAGCCAGCATCCCCCACAAGGTGGCCTTGTGGGATGTCCCCCCTGACAAATACCTGATACAGCTGTGAGGCATGCCAGATATGGGAGTCGTGGTAGCTTTCAGGGCTGCCAGCACACACATCCATAATAATGCCCTCGACATTGCACACGACCTGGCAGTTGATGGAGTGGAATCCCTTGCAGTTTATGTAGCGCCTACCATACTCACCGGGTGGTGACTTGATTTGTATGTGCCTTAAGTCTATCGCACCCAGTACCTCTGGGTAGTTTGCCACACGGTAGAAGTGACGCATATTGCTGGCCAACTCCTCCTGAGTTCGGGGGAAGTATATATGCTCATTGGCATGTGGTAACATGGCATCCAGGAACTGGTGTAGTACCCTGGATGCCGATGCCTGTGAGATCCCCATTATATCTCCAATTGGCCTTTGAAAGGTACCTGTGGCTAGTATTCACAAGCTTACACATACCTTCGTGTCCACTGGGATGGGTTCCCCTCTGTTGTTTCTGGTTCTCAGGCATGGCCGGCACAGCTCTACTATTTGCTATAAGATGTCTCTGTCTACCCTGTAACGCTCTACTATCTCCAGATCACGTAGCCCCTGGTAGGTTACCCTTGGTCTGAACATTCTTCTCCTCCTCCGAGGCCTACGGTGGTTGTCGGCATCATCTTCTACAACACCGTCAGTCTGTAACACATGCTGATGAATCACAGCTATGGCAGCTCCCAACATGTACATTTTAAAAGTTGCCCATCTGTTTACACCTATGGTGCAGTGTTTGGGAATACACAGGTGTGTGTTGGGTGCTTTCACACTTTATACTGTTTTGCTGTGAGCACTGATAATGTCATAGGGTGTGTATGTACGATCGTGTCTACAGAGTATCTTCTGTGTTTTATTAACGGAACCACTATTGTGCTGCCTTTGGTGCTGCATTACATTTGGATGCCGTGAATTACCTCCTGCCCTTCTGTTTACATTTATGCACGTTACACCTACCATTTGCTTTCATTTGTGCTTTCCTAGACCTGGCTTATCTTGCGTAATGTGTGCTATTGCCGATCTACTGTGGGTTTGCTTTGCTCTGCTATGACAGTTCTCCTATCTTTGCATTCCAGGTCCTCCCCTCCTTTCTTTGCAATCCTATGCCTCCCCTATCCTGTTTTGCAGGTTTCTGCATGCAGGCTTGTCTACTGCCATGGATTGGCCGCCATGAGTTGATTGGTGTTAATTGCTCATTAGTACGCCAATTACACTGCTTCGGCATTTCCTTCTTTTCTTCCCCTGACCTTCCTGTTTGTGCTACTGTTCGCGGCGCGTGCATCCACTTACCAGGTTTCGGGCACGATTTCATCCCCATACACATGCGTTTTCGGGCACCATGTGTGCTCTCAGCTAAATGGTTCTATACCTTCCTCCCCACCCCTGCCCTGCAGCTTTGCTTAGCAATGGCCAGGCCAGATTTGCATTGCTCCGATGTGCTTACTGATACGGTGGCACACCCCTCTGCTGATGTCATGTATCACCTCTGATACACTCCTCGGTGTTATAGTGCTGCGCCGTCAGGTACATCCTTAATCCGGCGGGACGTTTGCGATTCAGTATTACCTGCTTCATTTGCATGGCATTGACTACTAATTCATAGTTACAGCACCGAACACTGTCGCGGGCCCTTGGCAACCCTTGCGCCTTGCTTGTGGTGTGCCATGCCTACCATTGCATATTATGGTGCAATCCTGATTTGTCTTTCATTGTGATTTTATGACATTTCTATATATTTCCTTTGTATTCCTGTTTGCACACACATGCCCTGCGGTTGTACTGTGCGTTACTGTGGACATGACATTAAATGTTGTTTTTTAGGTGTTGTACATCTTTTCTTGTGCCATTGGCTGTGTATTTCGCCATTGACATATGTTAACTTTGTAATACATGAGTCTGCTCCACTTCCATAACTCCGATGTTCTGTTTGGAAAAATGTAAACCATGTTTTTTGGTTTACATTTCCATGGGCTTGCGCTACGCCTGCACCACTCTGTGAATCGCTGTATGCCTTCAATAGCAAGGTGTGACACTGGGCATGGAGTGATTTGCAAACCTATGCCAAGGGCTGCATAGATCTGGCATATGCCGGTAGTGCACTTGGAGTTGGTTCGTACCTGAATCGCTCGGCGGACATATTTGGTATTGTCCCGCATACGCTATGCCTGCACCTGGCGCAGGCTTCATGAATCCGGGAGCATATCAATATAGTTATGATTTCTAGTTTATGACCCTGTTTGTCTATGGAAACTTTTCTGAATTTATGTTCAAGCAATTCTATATTTGTTGTATAATATCTTGTTTAATTGTTTCTCAATATTCTAACCACTGTATGCTGCATCAATTTTAAAACTCTGATTGTACTCCTTTTATATATTCTATTCTCTTTGTGCAAAATAGCTATGTTTGTATAATTTATTTTTATTATTTTTTTATAATTGTTTACTATGTATCTGGAGCTTCTCTCCCCGAGCCTCCTCTGAAAACGGTCACCTTGTGTCCAGTTGGACTAACCTGGTAAACAAATGGAAAATAAATAAAAAATAAAATATACTAAGAAAATCAATCAATATGCCAAGAAAAATCCAAAACTTAAGAAAAAAACACAGAAGGAAGGAACATGTTTCCTTGATGCTGTCATGAAAATCCCACTCACTTATTCAGATATTATGGGCAAACATATAGTCAAACACACTGATGTCCCACTCACCAGGCTAAACAAGGAGAAGGTTACTGTCAGCTGCCTGTCAGGTGCCAGGATCTGCCACATAACCCACACACTCAAGTCACTCCACAGCAAGTACAAATATGAATCTGTCATTGTCTATGTTGGTCTGAATGATCTGAGATGTACCTCCCAGGACTACATGAAAAGAGACATGGAAGAGCTCTCCAATCTTGTAGCCCAGGCAGGTATGACCCTAGCCCGGAGTAGCATTCTAACATCACCTAGAATGATACTACAGTACAAGGACAAAATGATTGACTTCAACAATTGGCTAAGATTCTGGTGTCATTCTAAGGGGATCAAGTATCTGTCTGCCTGGGACGACATGGTCGACAGACCACAATGCTTTGCCAGAGATGGCCTGCACCTGTTGCCCCTGGGATTCTGGATACTGGCTAAGGCTCTTGCCCTTTCTACACAAGGTTCAAATGGCAAATTCACCACCGTAACAGGAACAGGCAAGCAAAAACTGAGGGTAATGCTACTCAATGCTAGAAGTCTAAATCTCAAAATGCACTCACTCAAGGCATTCCGTAAAATGGAGAACATCGATATCTGTGTAGTGACTGAGACCTGGTTCAAGGCTCCAGAGAGCACCCCTGCACTAAAAGGCTATAACTCATACCACACTTTTCAGCCACGTAACCTGGACTGGAACACCAAAGGCAGAGGTGTGTCTGTACTCATTAAGGATATCCAAACCTCCAGGCTAGTTGCTCAGCATAATGCATCAGAGGTTATCCAAGTGCAACTAACTCTGGGCAAAACTACAATCCAAATTGTAGCTTGCTACAGATCCCCCACCATGCCCCAGGATTACCACTCCTCTTTTCTTGATATACTGGAAAATATTAGGGTTCAGCCAAACACCCTAATAATGGGTGATTTCAACTACCCCACCATTAACTGGGAAAACTACTCATGTACCAACTTCTTTGCTTAACTCTTTCTGGAATTCATAAATTCCAATGCCCTGGATCAACTTATACACACCCCCACCAAGGGCAACAATATCCTAGACCTAGTCATTACCAACATGAGTGACCGGTGTTCCACACCTAAAGTCAACCCTCGTTGGTCAGATCTGACCATAAGCTAATCACCCTAGATATCCACATCCTACCCTCACCCCTCATTAAGGAAACCACAGTAAAAAATTTCTCCAATGCCAACTTCATGCTTCTTAAGACAGAAGTGGCGAACTTCATGACACCCATGGAGATGGACAATACAGTTATGACTGCTGAATCCTACACAAATGCACTCTACAAGCACTTACACGAGGGCATGGATCGTGCTATCCCAAACAGAACAAAGAAGCTATCCTCCAAAAAAAGGAAGCCAATCTGGTGGTCCCCTGCCATAAACAAGCTGTACAACAGAAGGAAGAAACTGTTGCAAAAGAGAGTAAACTCCCATGAGTGGTGGAGCTCCCTGGTCAGCCTCAGTAAGAAGCTGAGATCCTTTATAAGAGCCTCCAAAGCTAGCCATGAAAACAAAATCACCACTGATTCTAAGGACAACCACAAAGTATTCTATAGCTATGTCAAGAATCTCAATGGCAACACCCAGATCTGCTCTGAGTTACAGCACAACAGCACAAAAATTACAGAACGAACTGATATTGCCAACATCCTGGCAGATAGGTTTAGTGCTAACTTTACCCCCCTCTCACCCTCTAAAGGGCCCATATCTGTACAGGAGGAATGCAGAGTCCCTGTAATCACAACTACACAGGTAAAAACTGCACTCTCTAAAGCCAAAAACACAGCATCCATGGGACTGGAGAACATTCCAGGCTGCATTTTACACGAACTTCAGAACTAACTGGCTCCCCACCTAAGAACCATGTTCAATCATAGCCTCACATCAGGCTTTGTGCCCACTGAATGGCACACAGCAACAGTTATCCCACTCCACAAAGGGGGAGCCAACACTGATCCCGGGAACTATCACCCTATTAGCCTGACGAGCCTGGTCTGTAAGGCCATGGAATGTATCATCATGGAACTCATACACAAAGATATTGGTAACCTCCAAACTCTGGACCCCACCCAGTTCAGGTTTGTGAGAGGCAGATCATGCCTCCGGAACCTAATCGATTTTTTTGAGGCAGTCACCAAAGCTGTAGATGAGGGTAAGGTGGTTCACACAGCCTATCTTGACCTCACCAAGGCTTTTGACACCATCCCCAGTTCTGGAATTATAGCTAAACTCACTAAATTAGGTATAAAGCCCTATGTCACAAGATGGGCTGCCAACAGGCTCACTGACAGAACCCACACTGTAAATGTTGCTGACTCCAAATCTGACTTCAAACCAGTGACAAGTAGAGTACCACAAGGTTCAGTCCTGGGACCTCTCCTGTTTGTTATTTACTTCTCTGAAGTACAGGCTAACACAGAAGGCCTCTAGCTATGCAGATGACTACAAACTAGGAGCCATAGTTGAGTCCCCAAATGATGTGGCCATCCTACAGAAGGGCCTCACTGAGACAGATGCCTGGTGTCAGAGCCAAAGCCTCAAGCTCAATGTCAAAAAGTGCATTGTCATCCCCTTTGGTAAAAACTCTGTACCCATGAACTACCACATAGGCAACAGTCTACTTAACACCAAATGTGTGATAAGAGACCTTGGGACCCAGGTGGACAGTAGTCTCCTTTGATAACCAGATCGCCACAGTAGTCAGGAAGTCCTTCTATGTGGCAAACCTCATCACAAAAGGGTTCTCATCCAGGAAAAAAAAGAGGTCAGTGTCCCCCCTCTACTCAACATTCATTAGACCCATTATAGAGTACAAAGCCCCTTTTGGAATGTACCTCACAAGACATCTGCAGCAGCTGGAAAGGCCACAGAAGTACCTCGCAAGGAGGATTACTGACCTCAAACAGATGCCCTACACTGACCATCTCAAAAAACTCCAGCTTTACTCGGTAGCATATCACCTACTCCGAGGTGATTTCTGCCTAACATATAAAGCTATGTCAAACCCAGAGCTGTTGGACATGCTACACCTAACGAAATCCCAGTGCCTCCGAGATACATGCTCTAGGGACCTAAACCTTGTCACCACAATAAACAGGACATGTTGGAAGGATAGATTCCTGTCCCAGAGACTTCCCATACTCTGGAACAAGCTACCCATCTATGTCAAGTAAATTTCGTCATTAGCAGTCCTCAAGAAAAATCTTTGAGTGGATGGGAAATAGGAAATATGCCCCGGGAATCACTTCTGTGGCTCTGCTCGACAGTGGCACAGGAAAAGAACTTTCTTGGGTGGCATAAGCCAGGTAACCTTGTTGGCTAGGCTTACTTAGGCCCTTGGGCTGATAGCCTAGTACCTACCCATGAACCTATTATTAGACTAAATACAATATTATGCAGCATTAAAATGCAATGACATAAGGGTGACAGTTCATTATTTACTCAAAGCAAATGTCAGAGTGGAAAAGTTCAAAGTGGATAAAGAGGAGGAGGGGAAGAGAAGAAAGAGTGAGAAAAAGCATTTGTTAGAAGTAATAATTAGAGTAGATATGGGAAGCAGGAGAAAAAATGAGTCAAAGTAACATTACAAGTAAGAGAAACGAAACCAAGGAAAAGAAGAAATAACATCTACAACAAGATTTACAGCTGCAAACTGTCAAGTGGATTGGTAGCAGATGTCATAAAACTGGGTTTGGAGAAATGTTTGCTGACTTTGAACAAACAGATTTGTCCACATTAACCGTGTGTGTGTGTGTGTGTGTGTGTGTGTGTGTGTGTGTGTGTGTGTGTGTGTGTGTGTGTGTGTATGTGTGTGTGTGTAGTATAAAAGAACTATAAAGCAAATCTGCAATGATACCTGCGTGCTGCCCTGCTGAGGGGGACACTTGTGCAAGTGCAATGGACTGGGTCCAGTAGGAAGGGATGGCCGCGTACCTCTCAACATCGTAGAACAAGAAATCTGGACAAAGCCATAAATAATAAGGGACAAAGGCCCATACAGTGGGACAATTTATAAATATTGCACTTACAAACTTAGAAAGTTGATAAACAGGTTTTGCATTAGAGTGAATTTTCTTAAGGATATGAAGTCTGAAAATCAAATGCCTGTCAGTTTTCTGACTTCAGTGTTCAGTGATTTGACAGAAAACTGCAATTTTATGAAAAACAGACAAAAAATCTGGACTTTCTGCAAAAATCTGTACTGTTGACAGATATGGATGGGAGTCTTGAACCAACACCCATCAATCATTTTCATTTGTGTGCCAAAGCCATTACAGCAGTGTTTTGCAGAGAGGTGAGAAAAGCCTTAAATTTGACTGGTATGTTTATTTTATTTTACATTTGTTGACTGGGAGAGTCCAGCTGGATTACAAGCCCATTTTCAGTGGAGGCCTGGGGAGAAAAACTCCAAGAGAACAATTCTTTTTACAAAACATAGTTTTAAGGACAGACTTTTGACCTACAATTTCCATAGAAGAGACTTTGACATACATATTAACTAACAGATAGGATACAGTCGTTCTCGTCAATATAATACATTTTAGAAGATATTCCTAAGTTTAGGATTCCTGTGATAGATTTACTATCAGAGTAAAAGCAGATAGACGTAGAATAAGGCTCTGAGAGAGCAGATGATGCTCGCTATAGTTGAGAAGGATAACAAATTGATTCACTATATGTCTTTGCCTGGTTTTAGTTGAGAAGGATACCAAATTGATTTACAATATGTCTTCTCCTGGTTTTAGTTGCTTATGGAGAGCTCAACATTGCTGTGGTAGTTTTCCCTAACTCCTGGAGAGATGGGATGAGCAGTAGATTAACACTCCTAAGTGGGTATAGTACTATGATTGGTTGGCTTAGCAGAGTTACTTAAGTTTGGTGAAGTGTTCTAATGAGACATTAGCCAGGGGGGATACAGGAGCACAGTTGATTATTCAAAAAGTGAGTTTTAACAAGTTTCTTGAACTTTGATGGGGATTTGTTGTCAGTTATGTGGGCAGGAAGGGAGTTCCAGGTTTTTGCTATACAGTGGCTGTAGACAGACTTACCAGCTTCATTGTTATATTTGGTTACTTTGAGGAGGTTTTGTGTGCTAGACCTCAAGGGCCTGGCGGTTGTATAGGGTTGCAAAAGATTTTGTAGGGCTGGGGTGTTTTCAGAGTTATGTATTAATTGGCGGGCTAGTGATAGTAGATTGAGTTGAAGTAGTAGTGGTAGTTCTAGCCAACTGAGTTTTTTTAGGCATTCACAGTGATGTGTTCTGATGGGAGAGGTTGCAACGAATCTTATTAAACAACTATCAGGTTTGTTTAGGTCAGATTTGTGGAGATTTGTAAGCATGGGGGAGGCATAAAGTAGGGTTGATAGTAGGCGAGTCCTCGCTATTGTAGTTTTGGAGTGGTCAGTGAGGAATTTTTTATTGAGATACAGTAGGCCAAGTTTTATATGTACTTTTTTATGGTTATAGAAATATGTAGGTAAAATCTAAGATGATTAACTATTTCAACCCCTAATAGTGTGGTATGATTTGTGGGGGTGATTGCGGTCTTGTTAAAGGAGGAGTTGTCAGGCTCTGGATTCATTGCATAAGTGGAAATTCCTTAAGATTCCAAGAGCAGGCTCAGTTATTTCTTACACTTATTTCACTGAACTGCACTTCTGAAATGCTTATAATTGTGCTATACAGTTCATCTACCATATTTTTGCACTGTTATAAAGATTTTTTTTATTGTTTCACTGCATTTATGTACTGTTTTAAACTGTTTTAACATTACTTAACTGTAAACTGCTTTTTCATACTGAGAGTTGTATTTTCTGTTTGTGAGTGCTTTTTCCAAACTTTTCTGTGCATTTTTGTCTGTTACAGTTAAAAGCATTCTCGAGTCTGCTCCTTGATCTGTTTAAAACTTTCATTTAGTGACTACAGCTAGGAACTGTAATAGTGTGCATTACTATAATTGCTTTTTTAATTTAAATTACTAAATTGTAAACTGCTTTTTCATACTGAGACTTGGATTTTCTCTTTGTGGGTGCTCTTTCTATGCTTTTAAAGTGAGGTTTCTGTGTTCTGCTCAGGTGGCATAATCTTGACAGAGGCCTGTTGTCTAGGCTGGAAGTTTTGTTTGAGTTTCCTGTGTTTCTAGCAGCCATTTTCTACTGATTGTCTTCATTATTATTGAGAGTAACACGGCCTCCTGACCTTATGTAGTACGAATGATTGGGTAATAGCAGGGGATGAGTAGTAATCTGATCTTCCAACTCCTCCATTCTTACTGCTATATAAACCCTGTTCCTTATAAAGGTTCTGCTTGTATTGACAGGCTCTGGATTGCATTGCATAAGTGGAAATTCCTTAAGATTCCAAGAGCAGGCTAAGTTATTTCTTACACTTATTTCACTGAACTGCACTTCTAAAACACTTATAACTGTGCTATACAGTAGATTTACTATACTTTTTGCACTGTTATAAAGCTTTTTTTTATTGTTTCGCTGCATTTATGTACTGTTTTATACTGTTTTAACATTACTTAACTGTAAACTGCTTTTTCGTACTGAGAGTTGTATTTTATGTTTGTGAGTGCTCTATCCGAACTTTTCTGTGCATTTTTGTCTGTTACAGTTAAAAGCATTATCGAGTCTGCTCCTTGATCTGCTTAAAAACTTTTATTTAGTGGCTACAGCTAGGAACTGTAATAGTGTGCATTACTATAGTTACTTTTTTATTTAAATTACTAAATTGTAAACTGCTTTTTCATACTGAGACTTGGATTTTCTCTTTGTGGGTGCTCTTTCTATGCTTTTAAAGTGAGGTTTCTGTGTTCTGCTCAGGTGGCATAATCTTGACAGAGGCCTGTTGTCTAGGCTGGAAGTTTTGTTTGAGTTTCCTGTGTTTCTGGCAGCCATTTTCTACTGATTGTCTTCATTATTATTGAGAGAAACAAGGCCTCCTGACCTTCTGTAGTACGAGTGATTGGGTAATAGCAGGGGCTGAGTAGTAATCTGATCTTCCAACTCCTCCATTCTTACTGCTATATAAACCCTGTGTCTTATAAAGGTTCTGCTTGTATTGTCAGGCTCTGGATTGCATTGCATAAGTGGAAATTCCTTAAGATTCCAAGAGCAGGCTAAGTTATTTCTTACACTCATTTCACTGAACTGCACTTCTGAAATGCTTATAATTGATCGACTATATTTTTGCACTGTTATAAAGCTTTTTTTATTGTTTCACTGCATGTATGTACTGTTTTAAACTGTTTTAACATTACTTAACTGTAAACTGCTTTTTCATACTGAGAGTTGTATTTTCTGTTTGTGAGTGCTCTTTCCGAACTTTTCTGTGCATTTTTGTCTGTTACAGTTAAAAAGCATTCTCGAGTCTGCTCCTTGATCTGTTTAAAACTTTCATTTAGTGACTACAGCTAGGAACTGTAATAGTGTGCATTACTATAATTGCTTTTTTTATTTAAATTACTAAATTGTAAACTGCTTTTTCATACTGAGACTTGGACTTTCTCTTTGTGGGTGCTCTTTCTATGCTTTTAAAGTGAGGTTTCTGTATTCTGCTCAGGTGGCATAATCTTGACAGAGGCCTGTTGTCTAGGCTGGAAGTTTTGTTTGAGTTACCTGTGTTTCTGGCAGCCATTTCCTACTGATTGTCTTCATTATTATTGAGAGTAACAAGGCCTCCTGACCTTCTGTAGTACGAATGATTGGGTAATAGCAGGGGCTGAGTACTAATCTGATCTTCCAACTCCTCCATTCTTACTGCTATATAAACCCTGTGTCTTATAAAGGTTCTGCTTGTATTGTCAGGCTCTGGATTGCATTGCATAAGTGGAAATTCCTTAAGATTCCAAGAGCAGGCTAAGTTATTTCTTACATTTATTTCACTGAACTGCACTTCTGAAACGCTTATAACTGTGCTATACAGTAGATCTACTATATTTTTTGAACTGTTATAAAGCTTTTTTTATTGTTTCACTGCATTTATGTACTGTTTTATACTGTTTTAACATTACTTAACTGTAAACTGCTTTTTCATACTGAGAGTTGTATTTTCTGTTTGTGAGTGTTCTATCCGAACTTTTCTGTGCATTTTTGTCTGTTACAGTTAAAAGCATTATGGAGTCTGCTCCTTGATCTGTTTAAAACTTTTATTTAGTGGCTACAGCTAGGAACTGTAATAGTGTGCATTACTATAATTGCTTTTTTTATTTAAATTACTAAATTGTAAACTGCTTTTTCATACTGAGACTTGGATTTTCTCTTTGTGGGTGTTCTTTCTATGCTTTTAAAGTGAGGTTTCTGTGTTCTGCTCAGGTGGCATAATCTTGACAGAGGCCTGTTGTCTAGGCTGGAAGTTTTGTTTGAGTTTCCTTTGTTTCTGGCAGCCATTTTCTACTGATTTTCTTCATTATTATTGAGAGTAACAAGGCCTCCTGACATTCTGTAGTACGAGTGATTGGGTAATAGCAGGGGCTGAGTAGTAATCTGATCCTTCAACTCCTCCATTCTTACTGCTATATAAACCCTGTGTCTTATAAAGGTTCTGCTTGTATTGTCAGGCTCTGGATTGCATTGCATAAGTGGAAATTCCTTAAGATTCCAAGAGCAGGCTAAGTTATTTCTTACACATATTTCACAGAACTGCACTTCTGAAATGCTTATAATTGTGCTATACAATTGATCTACTATATTTGTGCACTGTTATAAAGTTTTTTTATTGTTTCACTGCATCTATGTACTCTTTTATACTGTTTTAACATTACTTAACTGTAAACTGCTTTTTCATACTGAGAGTTGTACTTTCTGTTTGTGAGTGCTCTATCCGAACTTTTCTGTGCATTTTTGTCTGTTACAGTTAAAAGCATTCTCAAGTCTGCTCCTTGATCTGTTTAAAACTTTAATTTAGTGGCTACAGCTAGGAATTGTAATTTTTCCCACCCACCCTCCCTAGTGTTGTGTATTCTTATACTTGGTGGCTTTGCAGTTGCCCGCCCATACTGTATATTTGATCTGTGACACTCCCCCAGTCTAGTGTAATTAGTTCACTCAGTCTAATAGAGAACATTTGTGAAGGCCAACCCACTCAGATTCTTAATGTTGAATTAACTTCTGTTGCAGCTTTCTCCAATTCCACTTTACTGGGAAAAAAAATCTAAGCTTGCTTCCCCCCTTTCCTGTGGCAGGTCAGATACGGATTTGTTGTGTCCAGGACTGTTTGTGAGCTCCTAAGCCCCCCCCCCTTAACTGGGGTTAAACTATTCCTGGCACCATAAAGTGTGTTTTTCAAAATTTCCCTTGCAACTAGCCAGCTTTTTAGTTTTAGCACTCATCTGTTTCTTTGATCTCAGCACTTGTTCAGAATACACTGTAAGCACTAAATAAGTTACAAATTACTACAGCACTCAACTTTCCTCACTTGTCTAGAGGAAAACAGTTTTTAGTACTTAATAAATAAGCACCTATTCAGGCATGTGTAAAGGTCAGCTCCCGGTGTTTTGTCCTGTCTACCTGATGAATCTGGGCATCTTGGGACAATGCAGCAATTGCCTCATGTACACAGACAACCCTCTCCTCCTACCACCCAACACTACGACCTGTGAGAGATGCACTTATATAGCCAAACTGGAAGTAAAGCTCTCTTCACCAAAGACTGGCCTTGACAGTCTAGAGGAGAAGGTAAACACTTGCACTGCACCACACTCATCACATAGTACCTCAAAACCTACACCACCAAAACACACACACAGAACCACAAAACACACACCTACATTTGCAGAGGCTCTCAGTACTAATCTGCCCAAATAACAGAGACCTCCAAAGAAGAAATGCAAGCAACCTCCACCCCCCAACACAACCCAAATGTCACACAGCCCACATACTCAGTGTGCCACTCAACTACAGCCCATAAGGCATAACATACCCAACACTCTAGTCATAGGTGACTCTATAGTCAGGCACACTGATGTTCCACTCACCAGGCTAAACAAGGAAAATGTTAGTGTTAGCTGCCTGTCAGGTGCCAGGATCTGCCACATAATGCACGCACTCAGGTCACTCCACAACAAGTACAAATATGACTCTGTCATTGTCCATGTTGGTGTGAATGACCAGAGATGTACCTCCCTGGACTACATGAAAAGAGACATGGAGGAGCTCTCTGATCTTGTAGCCCAGGCAGGTATGACCCTAGCCCTGAGTAGCATCCTGCCATCACCCAGAATGACACCACAGTACAAGGACAAAATGACTGACTTTAACAATTGGCTAAGCTTCTGGTGTCATTCTAAGGGAATCCAGTATCTGTCTGCCTGGGATGACATGATCGACAGACCACGCTGCTTTGCCAGAAATGGCCTGTACCTGTCTCCCTTGGGATTCCGGATACTGGCAAAGGCTCTTGCCACCCCTATAGTGCGTTTTTTAGGCAAGGTTCAAATGACAAATTCACCACCATAACAGGTACAAGCAAGCAAAATCTGAGGGTAATGCTACTCAATGCTAGAAGTATAAACCTCAAAATGCACTCACTCGAGGCACTCCTTAAAATGGAGAACACTGACATCTGTGCAGTGACAGAGACCTGGTTCAAAGCTCCAGAGAGCACCCCTGCATTACCAGGCTATAATTCATACCACACCTTTCGGCCACCAAACCCGGACCGAAACACTAAAGGTGGAGGCGTGTCCATATTCATTAAGGATATATACACTTCCAAGCTAGTTGCTCAGCATAATGCATCGAGATTATCCAAGTTCAACTAACTCTGGGCAAAGCCGCAATCCAGATTGCAGCTTGCTACAGACCCTCCCATCATGCCCCAGGATTCCCACTCCTCTTTTCTTGATACACTGGAAAATATTAAGGTACAACCCAACACGCTAATAATGGGTGATTTCAACTACCCTACCATTAACTGGGAAAACTACTCATGTACCAACTCTTTTGCTCAACGTTTTCTGGAAATCATCAATTCCAATGCTTTGGATCAACTTATCTACACCCCCACCAGGGACAGCAATATCCTAGACCTGGTCATCACCAACATGGGTGACCGGTGTTCCACACCAGAGGTCAGCTCCTCATTGGTCAGATCCAACCACAAGCTAATCACCCTAGACATCCACATCCCACTCTCACCCCCCATTAGGAAAACAACCGTAAAAAATTTCTCCAAAGCCAACTTCACGCTTCTTAAGACAGAAGTGGCAAACTTCACGACACCCATGCAGATGGACAATAGAGGTACGACTGCTGAATCCTACACAAATGCACTTTATAAGCACTTACATGAGTGCATGGATCGTGCTATCCCTAACAGTACCAAGATGTTATCCTCCAAAAAAAGGAAGCCAATCTGGTGGTCTTCTGCCATAAACAAACTCTACAACAGAAGAAAGAAACTGTTGCAAAAAAGAGTAAAATCCCACGATTGGAGGAACTCCCTGGTCAGCCTCAGTAAGAAGCTGAGATCCCTCATAAAATTCTCCAAAGCTAGTTATGAAAACAAAATTGCCACTGATTCTAAAGACAACCACAAAGCATTCTAGAGCTATGTCAAAAATCTCAATGGCAACACTCAGACCTGCTCTGAGCTACAGCACAATGACACTAAATATACAGAACCAACCGATATTGCCAACATCCTGGCAGATAGGTTCAGTGATAACTTTACCCCCCTCTCACCCACTAAAGGGCCCATCTTTATACCGGAAGAATGCAAAGTTCTGTAATCATGGCTGCACAGGTAAAAACTTCACTCTCCAAAGTCAAGAACACAGCATCCATGGGACCTGACAACATCCCAGGCTGCCTTCTACATGAACTACAGAATGAACTGGCACCTCACCTAAGTACCATGTTTAATCATAGCCTCACCTCAGGCTTTGTGCCCATTGAATGGCGCACTGTGACAGTTATCCCACTCCACAAAGGGGGGGGCCACAACAGACCCCGGGAACTGCCGCCTCATTAGCCTGATGAGCCTCGTCTGCAAGGCCATGGAACGTATCATCATGGAACTCATAAACAAAGACATTGGAGATCTCCAAACTCTGGACCCCACACAGTTTGGGTTTGTAAAAGGCAGATCATGTCTCCTAAACCTGATAGGCTTCTTTGAAGTAGTCACCAAAGCCATAGATGAGGGTAAGGTGGTTCACACAGCCTATCTAGATCTCGCCAAGGCGTTCAACACCATCTCCCACTCTGGAATTATAGATAAACTCACTAAACTAGGTATAAATCCCTATGTCACAAGATGGGCTGCCAACTGGCTTACTGAAAGAACCCACACCGTGAAAGTAGCAGACTCCAAATCAGACTTCAGACCAGTGACAAGTGGAGTACCACAGGGTTCAGTCCTGGGTCCTCTCATGTTTGGTATCTACTTCTCTGAAGTACAGGCTAACATAGGTCGTCTTTGGCTAACTAAATTCACAGATGACTGCAAACTAGGAGCCATAATTGAAACTCCTAATGATGTTGACATCCTACAAAAGGCCCTCATTGATACAGATGCCTGGTGTCAGATATGGTCTCAAGCTCAATGCCAAAAAGTGCATTGTCATCCCCTTTGGTAAAAATTCCATACCCATGAATTACCACATAGGCGGTAGTCTACTTAACACTGAAAGTGTGATAAGAGATCTTGGGACACAGGTGGACAGTAGTCTCTCCTTTGATAATCACATCACCACAGTGGTCAGGAAATCCTTCTACATGGCACACCTCATCACAAAAGGTTTCTCATTCAGAAAAAAAGAGGTCATTGTTCCCCTCTACTCATCACTTATTAGACCCATTATAGAGTACAACACCCCTTTTGGTATGTACCTCACAAAACATCTACAACAACTGGAAAGGCTGCAAAAATACCTCACAAAGAAGATTACTGGCCTCAAACAGATGCCTTACGCAGACCGTCTCAAAAACCTCCAGCTTTACTCCGTCGCATATCGCCTACTCAGAGGTGATCTCTGCCTAATATACAAAGCTATGTCAACCCCAGAGCTGTTGGACATGCTCTACTTAAAGAAATCCCAATCCCTCTGAGCTACACACTCTAGGGACCTAAACCTTGTCACCACAATAAACAGAACATGCTGGAGAGATAGATTCCTGTCCCAGTGACTTCCCATACTCTGGAACAGACTACCTATCTATGTCAAACAGAGCTCCTCGTTAGCACTCTTCAAGAAAAATCTTGATGATTGGATGGGTAATAGGAAATTCACCCCAGGGATCACTTCTGTGGTTCTGCTTGACAGGGGCACAGGAAAATAATTTTCTTGGGTGGTGAAAGCCAGGGTACCTTTTTGGCTAGGCTTGTATAGGCCCTAGGGCCAATAGCCTTGTACCTATCTATGAACCTATGAATCAGTGGGAGGTATGGCTCTGTGTGAACTAAAGAGTACTAGCTTTGTTTTACTTGGGTTCAGAATGAGCCTTTGGTATGTAATCCAAGTTTCTGCTTGGGAAAAGCATTCTTGAAATAGGGAGTGAAGGATGTCCATTGATTTGGCTGCACATATTATGGTGGTATCATCTGCATATTGCAGTATTGAGGCTTTAGGAATACTGTTTGGGAGCTGATTGGTAAAGAGAGTAAAAAGAAGTGGCCCCAGGATGGAGCCTTGGGGTACTCCTAGGGAGACCGGTAGGGAAGGGGAGAGTTGGTTTTTCCACATAACAGCTTGTTTCCTTCCCTCTATGTAGTTTTTCAACTAGGAGATGGCAGGGGTGGTAAGGTATAGAGTTGCTAATGAAAGAAGGAGTTTATTGTGGTTAACCATATTGAATGCTTTGTACAAGTTAAGGAAGGTGGCAGATACAAGGAATCCATTGTTTCTGTGAGCATTGACAATGTTGGTGAATTCTCTTAGTGCGGTGGAGGTGCTATGGAAGGGTCTAAAGCCATGTTGTTGTGTTGCTTTTAGATTATTTTCTAGGAGATATTTCATTAGTTGCTTGTGTATTACCCTCTCTAAAATTTTAGATAAAGGGGGTAGTATGGCTATAGGGCGGTAGTTACTGAGTTCCAGGGAGGTTCCCCTTTATGTAGAGGGATGATATGTGATATTTTCCATAGCTTGGGTACTATACACTCAGAGATGGACCTGTTAATTAGGATGGAGACAGGATATGATATGGCTTCTGCAGCCAGGTGGAGGTATTCAGTGGGTAATTTACCTGCAGCTAGAGACATTGGTTTGAGCTTGTGGAGTAGTTTTTCAATGGATTTGGTTAGTTCTGGGTGGAAGCTGAACTTGAGGCAATTGTTAGTTGGGGGTGTGGGGTGGATTTGCAGGGATGGGGATGTTGTCATAGGGTTGGTTGTTTGCAAGGGTCTGGATGGTTTCCGTAAAGTATTTCTTAAATTGTGTGGGGATGTCTTCTTGGTTATCATCTATTTTTGGGGTTGGGGTAGTTGTTTTACCTGGTTGTAGAATAGAGTTAATTGCTGCCCAGAATTTGTGTGGGTTGCTCCTGTGCTTATCCTGTAACTTTTGGTAGCAAGATGTTTTCTCTGTTTTGGTGAGTTTTATGGCTTTGTTATGTAGTTCAACATATATTTGTTTGTTCAATTGGGATTTACTGTTTAGGTAGTTGGTCCAAGCCTTGTTTCTTTTTTAAGGATGGATTTTGTGTCTGGGGCTAACCAGGGGGCATATTTAGTTTTAATTATTGTTGTTCTGGAGTGGGCGTGATGATTAAGGGTGTTTAAGAAGGTAGTATCGAAATATAGTACAGCTTCATCAAGAGGTAGGTTTTTAGGGGGGTCCAGTTGCACATTTTTAGGTTGTTTATAAAGTTGAAGTAGTTAAAGTGTTTTTTGTTTCTAATTAGGCGTGTAGATATTTGGGTCAGTTGTGGTGATTTTGATCTGAGTAAGAATGTGGCTTGGTAACTACTTGGTGTCTGGTAGACACCCTGCTAGGGATATCGGTGATGGGTGGGATACGAGTATCCAATCTAGAGTGGATTGATGTTTGGTTCTCTTGTCTGTTCTTGTGGGGGAAAGTGATGAGTTGGGTTAGGCCATGTAGGTTAATATGGGAGAGTGGCTTATGACTGGAACAGTTTTGCCAGTCAGTATTAAGGTCTCCTAATATTATGCTTTCCTGGGGAGGGAGTTAGATATCCATTCTAGGAGTTTTTCTGTAATGGGGATATTGTTGCCTGGAGGGATGTACCATCCTATGATGTTGATGTGTTTATTATCATTAAGTTTTAGTTTTGTTAGAGTGAATTCAACTTTGTGAGGTCTAAGGTTGTTATGTCTACTTTCTCAAGGATGATGTGAGATTTATACACTACAGCAACACCCCCCCCCTTTTTTTTTTACCTATTCTATCACTACGAATTATATTGTAATGTAGTGGAGTGATTTCCTTGTTGTGGTTGCCTGGTTTAAGCCAAGTCTCTGTTAGTATGACTATCTCAGGTTGATAAAAGGAGAGAAGTGCATGAAGGTCGTGGACTTTGTTTAGTATACTTAACATTTAAATTTAAAATTAGGAGTGTGGATTTGTCTCGGTGGAGTAGGGTATCATTCAGGTTGAGGGTTGGGGCTCCTAGATTTTCTGGGCCTGGGTTTGGGTGCATATCACTGCAGCTAATGAGTTAGGTTCTGAGGTAAAAATAGAGTTTGAGTAGTTTGTTTAAGGTCTTAAAGTTCTTTATAGTTGTTTGAGACTGGTAGTGTGATGGCTGTGATCTGTGTGCATAGTGGTGAATAAAGAAGGTTTGGAAGTGATGTGGGACTAGTTGAGTAAAAGGGTGTGTTGTAATAATGTCAGTGGAAGTAGTTTTTCTTGATACATGGATAAAATTAAGTTGTTTTTTGTGGTTGGTGATATAAATTAGCAGTGGAAGTGTGGATACACCTAGGAGCAATAGTAAGAGGTGTATGTATGTGGGTTTGGGTAGTTTGGGCAAGGTTTGGTTGGGTTTGGTTATGAGTGAGAGATCTGCTTGGGATGGGGTGGGTGTGGTGGATGATGAGAGGTGTTTGTGATTGTAAGGTAGTTAGATGTAAGACTCTGCTTTACAGGATGTGGAATAGTGGAAGTGAAGGAAATGGTACAGGGGTGGGGCAGATTCAGTGATTGGTGGTTAGCATGATTGGCATGGCTAAGTTCAGTTGAAATGTAGCACTAGAGGGGGCAGGTGGGAATAGGAAGCAAGGAGGGGAGCGGAGTGAGCCCGAGCACAGCGGGGCTAACACTAACTCCAATTATATCAATGGGCTTACTTGTTTCTTTTCTTTGGACACCAAATGTATCATTCCACTTGTTTCTGTTTACACCAATGTGTCTGTTTGGCTGTATTGTACTAGTTTAATTTACTTATACTGATGCAGTCACACTGAAAAAGGTCTGGGGAAGCTTCCTCACCACAAGCAGGCCAAAAGATAACTTTCAAAAGGGCGCCGCTCAAGGAGATCCACTAATATAGACTAGTTAATGTGCATGGGGGAGGAGGGAGTTAGAAGAGGGAGATACAAAATGGGGGAAGGTATAACCAGAAAAAGCCGGTGGAGATCTGGCCCACCCCCTCACAGAAAACTGCAAAGAAAAGTAATCAGCATAAGAAGTGGAAGCCTTGGAGCTGTAATGTAAGTGTAAGCAAGGAAGAGGTTGAAGCAAGAAATTAGGAGTGTAAGCAGTTAGTTGCAGAAACACTACTTTAAGGCCTTGGTGTGCAAGTAATAGAAAGGAAGGTAAATCTATCTGGGGGACAAAATGCACCAAGTAAATGGTACTTGCCTTACTTTACAAGTATTCAGTGTGGAGGCAGATCTATTTGGGACAAGATACAGCAAGTATATTGTTAAGTTATGCCACCCAGTGGCAATAGACAAAGCTATAGTTGCCTGGGGGGGCCTTGCAGGTGTGCATGCCAGCTAAAACAGTGTTTAAAAAATAACTAGTAAAAGTAACAAATGTGCTGTAAAAGGAAATGTAAATAACCAGTCACAATGTTTAAAACATAACTGTTAAGGACCACATCTGCTAATAACAAGAACTGTAAATATCCAGTCACCTATGCAGACTTGTCTGGTAGGTATCCTTATTAAAAAGTGTTATTCTTGGCTTGCAATAACTGTAGGGAGAAACCAGACTGTAGCAGTGGTTTTATCTGGCAATGGTGCGGTTGCTGGGGGAGGGGACCCAATCTGTGATGATGCGCTATGCAGACTTGTCTGGTAGGTATCTTTATTAAAAAGTGTTATTCTTGGCTTGCAATAACTGTAGAGAGAAACTGGACTGTAGCAGTGGTTTTATCTGGCAATGTTGCAGTTGCTGGGGGGGGGGGGGGACCCGAGCTGCGATGATGCAGGTAGACCAAGTGTGCTATGCAGACTTGTCTGGTAGGTATCCTTATTAAAAAGTGTTATTCTTGGCTTGCAATAACAGTAGTGAGAAACCGGACCATAGCAGTGGTTTTATCTGGCAATGTTGCAGTTGCTCGGGGGGGGGGGGGGGCTCGAGCTGCGATGATGCTGGTAGACCAAGTGTGCTATGCAGACTTGCCTGGTAGGTATCCTTATTAAAATGTGTTATTCTTGGCTTGCAATAATGGTAGGGAGAAACCGGACCGTAGCAGTGGTTTTATCTGGCAATGTTGCAGTTGTTGGGGGGCAGACCCAAGCTGCGATGATGCGCTATGCAGACTTGTCTGGTAGGTATCTTTATTAAAAAAAGTGTTATTCTTGGCTTGCCATAACTGTAGAGAGAAACCAGACTGTAGCAGTGGTTTTATCTGGCAATGTTGCAGTTGCTGGGGGGGGGGGGGGGCGAGCTGAGATGATGCAGGTAGACCAAGTGTGCTATGCAGACTTGTCTGGTAGGTATCCTTATTAAAAAGTGTTATTCTTGGCTTGCAATAATGTTAGGGAGAAACAGGACCATAGCAGTGGTTTATCTAGCAATGTTGCAGTTGCTGGGGGGGGGGGGTGAGCTACGATGATGCAGGTAGACCAAGTGTGCTATGCAGACTTGTCTGGCAGGTATCCTTATTAAAAAGTGTTATTCTTGGCTTGCAATAATGGTAGGGAGAAACAGGACCATAGCAGTGGTTTATCTAGCAATGTTGCAGTTGCTGGGGGGGGGGGGGCGAGCTACGATGATGCAGGTAGACCAAGTGTGCTATGCAGACTTGTCTGGTAGGTATTCTTATTAAAAAGTGTTATTCTTGGCTTGCAATAATGGTAGGGAGAAAATGGACCATAGAAGTGGTTTTATCTGGCAATGTTGCAGTTGCTGGGGGGGGGGGACCCGAGCTGCGATGATGCAGGTAGACCAAGTGTGCTTGGCTTGCAATAACTGAAGGGAGAAACTGTAGCAGTTATGTGGGTGTGCGTTGCTGTGTTTGTGGAAGGTGGAGGTGTGTCTTTGTAAGTGTGGTGCGAATGTTATGCATTATGAAATGGAGAAATTAAGAGTAAAATTTTGCTCATTGAAGTCCCTAGCAATTTCATCACTGCTTGATTCAGACATATACATTCCCTTGTGTTTGTCAGTACTATGTTTGAGTGCATTGTTTTGGAGTGTGGTCTCACTGCTACAGCTGCTGGTACTCTTTCAATACAAGTATATGCTTCTCCAGGAGTCTGTTGCTGAGAGGATGAGAAACACACTACAAGTATACAACTAAGACAAACTACATAAAGCAATAGTAAGAAAGTACTAGGTCACATCAGAGGCTTGGGAGGTTATTGTTAAGAAACTGAGAACTGTTGTAAAATTTATCATTAAATACCATAAGTTCAGGTTATACTATAAGAGAATAACTATGTAAAGATAACCATGTCAGCAGCAAGTTGAATATTTTACTGTGCACATTTTAAAAAATGGATAGATTAGCCTAAACTCTGGACTGATGAGTTTGCTTTTTTTTTTTTTTTATTCTTGGGAATTGCTATTCAGACGTGAAGAGACATACAAGGGAACAGCTTTAGTGGCACACCAAGCTATTTTTTATGTCTATTGTCATGCAAAGCTGACTAAATAGTTGAATCTAGCAAAGCTGGAAATGTGAGACTGTAGCCCACTGAAGGAGGGGAGATGGGAGGAGTAACCTGGCCAGGAATTGAAAGTTGCAAAACTGCTCCTTGTGAAAAGTCTTTTTTATCTCAGTAATTTGCTGACACTTTTGCAAGTTTCTTTCAGTGAATGTGTAGCACATCAATAAGAACAACATTTATAAAACTCATCGCATACCAGTCAATGACACATGAGCTGCAGACTCTCAAACTTGGCAGTTTTTTTCAGGAGTTCCATTCTAAGTGAATGGAAGTCTAGTCTGACAACAAATGGTAGGGCTATTTGTCCTCACAGTCTGCATTATGGGACATATTTAGCTTTCCAAAGGAATCACCATGTCTGCCCACATGAGGGCAGACAAGAGTAAAAACAAAATAAAATTAGGAATGAGTACTTATTTTGCTGAAGGCAGCTTTGGGAGGTGTAGTAAATCATGGCAAGATAAAAAATATATGTTTTCTCCATCATTTGCCTGTAGTGGTCCTTTAACAACAGGCAGGATGCAAAACAAGGAGAGTAAGAAGAGCAACATATCCTTCTAGTGCCATAAGAATAACTTACCTTAGCCACCACCCCAACAAAACAGGCAAATGACCCTTTCGGCTAGCAAAATATCCTTGAAATGCTAAAAGTGATGTCAAAGGACCCATCCTTGAAACATCTGTACATATTTCTCATGCAGCATTCCTTTCCATGTATTTGCATGTCTTGCCAATCATGTGTACCTCTGAAATGACTTGACAAACATGGCCATCAGTACACTTCTAATGCATACAGATAACATTGCAAAAGCATGTGCTTCACATTATTGTTAAATACATTCCAGTATATGCAGTATGTAGGTGAAAAAATGGAAACATACCTTCTGAGATGCAGTACTCCTCTGTACAGATATGCTGTAGCAAAAGCTTGCAATCACTATTCTAAACATGTAGAACTCTTTTCAACATCAGTTTTCCTAGCTACAGGGTGAACTTTTATATGGTGTAAGTTAATAATGGATTGCAGCTGTGGGTGATTACTGTTTGGGAGGAGGAATTCACAACAGCACTGCAGGTTGCCTTACTTCCACTGGGTTGGTCAGCTTAGATCTAGAAAGTGCCTCTGGAAAGCCTACATGCCTTTCTCATCAACATACCACTGATACTACAAAACATGCCATGATGTTTGTGGATACATTAAAAGCCTTGCCACTGTAACCTGTCTGGTATAGAATGAGGTGATGTCTGCCTGACCTTCAGTCCACTGTCTGACCATGCCCTTGTGGGATTACTGCATATCCATAACTATCATATAGCTGATGACATCAGCAGAGTCTGTTGAGGCCAGACTAAGTTTCCACATGCTGGTGTAAAATGCTATCTGTAATGTCAAGCAACAGCTCATCCACACATACACAGCTGACTGGAATGAGAATAGAACCCCTACCTATCTAAGGACACAGACTACTGAATACAGTACTTAATACAAGTGCCACAGATCAACTCTGACTTGGAATGTGTTAGACAAAAGTCTATAGCTGATGACATCAGCAGTGTTTGTTGAGAACAAGATAATAGTGCCCCACATGCTGGTGCAAAATGCTCTCTGCAATGTCAAGCAACTGCTCTCACACACACACACAAACACTCTCATACACACACACACACACACACACTTGACGGCAGTGAGAATAGAAGCCCTATCTAACTACACAGACTACAGAACACAGTGCTTAACACAAGAGCAACAGATCAAGTTTGACTTGGATTGTGTCAGACCATAGTTTATAGCTGTTAACAAGATAACAGTGTCCCACATGGTGGTGTAAAATGTGTACAAAATAACAGTGTCCCACATGTTGGTGTAAAATGCTCACGGTGATGTCAAATAGCTTACACACACACACTTAACTGCAGTGAGAATAGAACCCTTACTTATCTAAATACAGATGCACCAGAGAATAATACTAAATCCAAGCACCACAGATCAAGTCTGACTTGGAGTGTGTCAGACAGATGTTTATAGCTGATGACATCAGCAGTGTCTGTTGAGGAAAAGATAACAGTGTGACATATGCTGGTGTAAAATTTTCTCTCTAATGTCAAACAACAGCTCATACATGCCCAGTTGACAGTTGTGAGAATATCTAAGTAGACAGACTACACAGCACAGCACTTAATGCAAACGCCACAGCACAAGTCTGATTTATACAGGAGTGCAGGTGTACTTATAGTAGATGACATCAGTAGGCCATGTGGGAGACAAGAGATTGAGAGGCCTGTATAAAATGGATGTGTAGGCATGAGCAACTATCAAAAAACTGGCAATCCATGTAATTGGTGAAGTAACTGTAGGATACACACATCTGCTCTACTGTCTAGACACACACAGTTGACTGCAGTGAGAATAGAGCCCCTACCTGTCTCAGTACTCAGACTACAGAACACAGTACTTCATACAAGTGGCACAGCATGTCTCATTTATACAGAAGTGCAGGTGAATTTATAGTAGATGACATTAGCAGGCCATGTGGGACACAAGAGGTTATGAGCTCTGTAGGAAATAGATATGTAGACATAAGCAACTATAAAAAACTAGCCATCCATGCCATTGGAGATGTATGTGTAGGATACTATGTCTTATCAACTGACTACAGCCACACACACATATACAGTCAACTGAAGTGAGAACAGAGCACTTACCTAAGTGCACAAACTACAGAACACAGTACTTAATGCAACTAAATGACCCAAGTCTGATTTATGTAAGAGTGCAGTGAAATTATAGTAGATTACATCAGCAGACTATGTGAGGAACAATGGCTTGGGAGGCCTGCATAGGCACATAGATTCATAGTGGTCATAAGAGGCTACTAGCCTAATAGCACAAGGATGTTTTTATTAGCCTAGCTGTATAACAACACAACTACCTTTATCGAGCATAGTTAGATATTTTGGTTAAGCAGAGGGAGCACACAACATTACATAGTACACTTTGTAGTGCGGTTCATATATGTGTGGAAAAAGTACTGAAACCCCAGGGTTGTAGTACTTGTTGGGGGGGCAACACATGTATGTATTGCAACTATATGATTATTGTTATATAGGGCCCTTAGTCTGCAATGTTTCCACATGTAGTTTTATCTCAAACTAATCAAATGGACAATAAACACCAATAATAAAGCATCATATATACAGTTCTGTAGTGTAGTGAGGGGAGGATTTGTGCGATGGCTAACAAAGTGTACGCACATGCAAGACACACCTGTTTTCATACAGGTAAGCAGTGCACAAACATGAGCCACATTGCTACCGTCTCACAGTTAGTATTATCTAACACATACTTGCTAGTTATCACCAGCGCATTTCCATGATGATAAGCAGAGTGCAACAGTGGCAAGTTATGCAATTTTAGGGTTGTTGCATGTACATGCAGTTGTGTATGTGTTGTTGGCAAAAGCAAAGGCCATGCCAGTTCAGATAGAATAGATATATGTACAGGACAATAGTACACAGTATACCTGCAGTCATACATTCAATCATAAATGTTATAATACATAGATTACTAAATCTATAAAACTAATACTGTATGGAATTTGCTGTTCTCGAACCCAGGTCCATATGTATGGCAGTCCTACAGTTACACCTGTTGCGACAAGAAGGTCCAGAAGACAGTTGCCTGTGTTGCACTTCATTGCTGTAAACTGCAATGTCACAGCAGTAAACCAAAGGTTGCACACTCTGTACTAGAATCCAGTATCATATGTACTCCAAGCTGGGTTTTCACTATGACCAAGAGCATTAATTGAATGCATCCGGTTTCTATTTTTGGCTGTCTGCTTCCTAGGTGGTCCATTTTTTCCTGTGTCTTCAGTGCCATAATTCACGCAAATCAAACCTGAATTTATTTGTTCTTTGGTTCCACTGTTTGTGCTATGAGGCACATAATGAAAAATGGAATTAAAAACAAGAAAAAGAGAAAAAATGGAGACATATGTGAAATGAGCAAGAGCAATGTATGACATACACAGCAGAAAATGATAGTACGCACTACAAATTTATACATAGTTCAGGATTTGAACTGTTACACCAATGCAGCTTCAGAAAGCAGGATGGATGCATTATTCTTTTCCACACAAACAGCTTTGCAGCAAAGAATTGAAGTTATTCTTCACACAACCAACTGCATCAGAATGTACACTGCTATCAAATCATTAACTTTGAGTTGTGCATTTAATTCTCTTTATTATATTTGGATGTAGTGTGAGGGCAGCACCAAGGATCAAATGGTGGAAATTGAAAAAGGGTAATTGTGAGGTGGAGTTCAGGGAAGAGTTAAGACAGGCACTGGGTGGCAATGAAGAGTTACCGAATAGCTGGGTAACTACAGCAGAGCTAGTAAGGGAGATAGTTAGAAAGGTGCTTGGTGTGACATCTGGAAAGAGGAAGGAGGGAAAGGAGACCTGGTGGTGGAATGAGGAAGTACAGGAGAGTATACAGAGAAAGAGGTTGGGGAAAAGAAATGGGATTGTCAGAGAGATGAAGAAAGTAGACAGGCGTATACAGAAATGAAGTGCATGGAAAGAGAGAGGTGGTGAAGGCTAAGGATAAAGCGTATGAAGAGTTGTATGAAAGGCTGGACACTAAGGAGGGAGAAAAGGACCTGTACCGATTGGCTAGACAGAGGGACTGAGCTAGTAAAGATGTGCAGCAGGTAAGGGTGATAAAGGATAATGAGGGAAATGTACTCATAAGTGAGGAGAGTGTGTTGAGCAGACGGAAAGAGTACTTTGAGGGGCTGATGAATGAAGAGAATGAGAGGGAGAGAAGGTTGGATGATGTGTGGATAGTGAATCATGAAGTGCAGTGGATTAGCAAGGAGGAAGTAAGGGCAGCTATGAGGAGGATAAAGAATGGAAAGGTTGTTGGTCCAGATTACATACCTGTGGAAGCATGGAGGTGTTTAGGTGAAATGGCAGTGGAGTTTTTAACTAGATTGTTTAATGAAATCTTGAAAAGTGAGAGGATTCCTGAGGAATGGAAAAAATTGTTTTGTTACCAATTTTTAAGACTAAGGGTGATGTGCAGAGCTGTAGTAACTACAGAGGGATTAAACAGATCAGTCACAGCATGAAGTTATGGGAAAGAGTAGTGGAAGCTAGGTTAAGAAGGGAGGTGATGATTAGTGATCAGCAGTATGCTTTCATGTCAGGAACGAGCACTACAGATGCCCTAATAATGGGCAATTTCAACTACCCCACCATTAACTGGGAAAACTACTCATGTACCAACTCTTGTGCTCAATGTTTTCTGGAATTCATAAATTCCAATGCCTTGGATCAACTTATCCACACCCCCACCAGGGGCAGCAATATCCTAGACATGGTCATTACCAACATGGGCAACCAGTGTTCCACACCAGAGGTCAATTCCTCGTTGGTCAGATCCGACCACAAGCAAGTCGCCCTAGACATTCACATCCCACCCCCACCCCCCCCACCCCCATTAGGGAAACTACCATAAAAAAAATTCTCCAAAGCCAACTTCACGCTTCTTAAGACAGAAGTGGCAAACTTCACGACACCCATGCTGATGGACAATCGAGATACAACTGCTGAATTCTATACAATTGCACTTTATAAGCACTTACACGAGTGCATGGATCATGCAATCCCTAACAGAACCAAGATGCTATCCTCCAAAAAAAGGAAGCCAATCTGGTGGTCCCCTGTTATAAACAAACTCTACAACAAAAGAAAGAAACTGTTGCAAAAAAGAGTAAAATCCCATGATTAGAGGAACTCCATGGTCAGTCTCAGTAAGAAGCTGAGATCCCTCATAAAATCCTCCAAAGCTAGTTACGAAAACAAAATCGCCATTGATTCTAAAGACAACCACAAAGCATTCTATAGATATGTCAAGAATCTCAATGGCAACACTCAGATCTGCTCTGAGTTACAGCACAATGGCACTAAATATACAGAACCAACTGATATTGCCAACATCCTGACAGATAGGTTCAGTACTAACTTTACCGCTCTCTCATCCCCTAAAGGGCCCATCTCTATACTGGACAAATGCAAAGTACCTGTAATCACGGCTGCACAGGTAAAAAACACACTCTCCAAAGCCAAAAACACAGCATCCATGGGACCTGACAACATCCCAGGCTGCGTTCTACATGAACTACAGAACGAACTGGCACGCCACCTAAGTACCATGTTCAATCATAGCCTCACCTCAGGCTTTGTGCCCACTGAATAGCACACAGCAACAGTTATCCCACTCCACAAAGGGGGAGCCATCACGGACCCCAGGAACTACCACCCCATTAGCTTGACGAGCCTGGTCTGCAAGGCTATGGAGTGTATCATCATGGAACTTATAAACAATGACATTGGTAATCTCCAACCTCTGGACCCAACCTAGTTCGGGTTTGTAAAAGGCAGATCATGTCTCCTAAACCTGATAGACTTCTTTGAAGCAGTCACCAAAGCCGTACATGAGGGTAAGGTGGTTCACACAGCCTATCTAGATCTTGCCAAGGCTTTTGAAACCATCCCCCACTCAGGAATTATAGACAAACTCACTAAACTAGGTATAAATCCCTATGTCACAAGATGGGTTGCCAACTGGCTCATTGACAGAACCCACACTGTGAAAGTAGCAGACTCTAAATCCAACTTCAGACCAGTGACAAGTGGAGTACCACAGGGTTCAGTCCTAGGTCCTCTCCTACAAAAGGGCCTCACTGAGACAAATGCCTGGTGTCAAAGCCATGGCCTCAAGCTCAATGCCAAAAAGTGCATTGTCATCCCTTTTGGTAAAAACTCTGTACTCATGAATTACCACATAGGCGGTAGTCTAATTAACACCAAAAGTGTGATAAGAGACCTTGTGACACAGGTGGACAGTAGTCTCTCCTTTGATAATCACATTGCCACAGTAGTCAGGAAATCCTTCTACATGGCACACTTCATCACAAAAGGTTTCTCATCCAGGAAAAAAGAGGCAGTTGTTCCCTTCTCTCATCACTCATTAAACCCATTATAGAGTACAACGCCCCTTTTGGTATGTACTTCACAAGACATGTACAACAGGAAAGGCCAGGAAATACCTCACAAAGAGGATTACCGGCCTCAAACAAATGCTCTACGCAGACCGACTCAAAAAACTCCAGCTTTACTCTGTCACATATCGCCTACTCAGAGGCGATCTCTGCCTAACATACAAAGCTATGTCAAACCCAAAGCTGCTGGACATGCTCCACGTAAAGAAATTACAATCCCTCCGAGCTACATGCTCTAGGGACCTAAACCTTGTCACCACGCAAACAGAACATGCTGGAGGGATAGATTCCTGTCCCAGAGACTTCCCATCCTCTGAAGAAACTACCTATCTATATCAAACAAAGCTCCTCATTAGCACTTTTCAAGAATATCTTGATGATTGGATGGGAGATAGGAAATTCACCCCGGGGATCACTTCTGTGGCTCTGCTTGACAGGAGTACAGGAAAATATTTTTTTGGGGTGGCAAAAGCCAGGGTACCATTTGGCTAGGCTTATATAGGCCCTAGGGCCAATAGCCTAGTACCTAACTATGAACCTATGAACCTATATTTGCTCTGAAAGTGCTGATGGAGAAGTACAGAGAAGGTCAGAAGGAGTTGCATTGTGTCTTTGTGGACTTAGAGAAAGCATATGACAGGGTGCCTAGAGAGGAGTTGTGGTATTGTATGAGGAAGTCAGGAGTGTCAGAGAAGTATGTAAGAGTGGTACAGGATATGTACGAGGGTAGTGTGACAGCAGTGAGGTCTGCAGTGGGAGTGATGGATGCGTTTAAGGTGGAGGTGGGTTTACATCAAGGATCACCTCTGAGCCCTTTCTTATTTGCAATGGTGATGGACAGGTTGACAGACAAGATCAGACAGGAGTCCCGTGGACTATGATGTTTGCAGATGACATTGTGATCGGTAGTGAGAGTCGGGAACAGGTGGAGGAGACCCTGGAGAGGTGGAGATATGCTCAAGAGAGAAGAGGAATGAAAGTCAGCAGGACTAAGACAGAATATATGTGTGTGAATGAGAGGGAGGATAGAGGAATGGTGAGAATGCAGGGAGTAGAGGTGGCGAAGGTAGATGAGTTTAAATACTTGGGATCAATAGTTCAGAGTAATGGTGAGTGTGGAAGAGAGGTGAAGAAGAGAGTACAGGCAGGATGGAGTGGGTGGAGAAGAGTGTCAGGAGTGATTTGTGACAGACTAGAACAAGTAAGAGTGAAAGGGAAGGTCTACAAGAGGGTAGTGAGACCAGCTATGTTATATGGGCTGGAGACAGTGGCATTGACAAAAAGGCAGGAGTCAGAGCCGGACGTGGGAGATTTAAAGATGTTAAGATTTGCACTGGTGTGACGAGGGTGGACAGGATTAGGAATAAGTATATTAGAGGGTCAGCCCAGGTTGGAAGGTTTGGAGACAAAGCCAGAGAGGCAAGATTACATTGGTTTGGACATGTACTGAGGAGGGATGCAGAGTATATTGGGAAAAGATGCTAAGGATGAAGCTGCCAGGTAACAGGAAAACAGGAAGGCCTAAGATAAGTTTTATGGATGTGGTGAGAGAGGACATGCAGGTGGTTGGTGTGACAGAGCAAGATGCAGAGGACAGGAAGAAATGGAAACAGATGATCCGCTGTGGCGACCCCTAACGGGAGCAGCCGAAAGAAGAAGAAGATGTTTGGATGTAGTGCACTTAGTGATCACACAACTTATTATGATTATGCTTGCAAATATACACCTCTGTCTTACATGTCTGTGTTTCTTGGTACTTCATCAGTTATCTGTCCAGTAGTGTGAGACATTCAGTGTGTAAGCTATTCCATATCATTGGCCTTAAAATGTATGTGAATATTAACTGTGAGTTATATGATATGCAGTTGCCAGCAATTGAAGGTCAGTTTGGATGGCACAAATAGGCATATACTGTTCTTTTGTGGGGAGCATAGCTGAATTACCATTACAGCTTGAACAAGAGTGCACTGTTCTTATGGAGGGGGAACAAAACTCAGTTACTGTTATAGCACAAACAAGGTTACAGTGCTCTTTTTTTGGAGGGGGGACAAAGCTCAGTTACTGTTATGTGACAAACAAGCATAGCCTGTTCTTTGGTTGAGGAGAAAAGATGTTACTACTATGGCACAAACAAGGATATGATGCTCTTGTTATTGTCCTTGTTCTGCATCTTGCCTGTTGTTTGATCTTGGGAAAGGTTGTGAAGTCAGAAACTGCAATGTGTATCATTACTTTCTAACTTCTCTCTTTAATGATTTACCAGTATAAATGTATGGTGCTAAACTGAGGTCATGCAGTGATCATCAGTATTCTTGAGAGGTATGAGTGTGTGAATCTTTGATGCCTGAGGCCTATTACTTATCAATGGACATCTATAAGTCAAGTAAGCTTCTCCTGTCGCATGTTAAAGTACTTTTTGTACAAATCCACCACTATTTTCTTGATTACTGTACCAAGTTACAAAATACAAAGATATGCCATATTATTTAAAAATACAGTCTAAGTTCAGGACTTACCTTGCAAATGCAGCAGTTGACACAATTTTAGTTCAGGGCTGACTCTGTCTGATGCAAGCAGTACATAGCCAATACATGGGGAGGTAAAGGCTGTGTGAGTTGCCTGCCATACATTTTATTATATGTATGTGAGTAGGAGAAAAGTATTAGGAAACTAGGTGGCCAGTGAATGTGCTACACATTGTCTCTTAGCCAGTGCAAGGCCATACTGACCACACCAATCTCTGCTTCCATGCACAGCAGCTGGTGGTTTCTCCTCCGAGTCCTTCTCTCACTTTTGCTGTGATGACCTCGGTGTTGGTGGGGGAAGGATGTGTGTCCCTTCCCCTTACTGATCTTGCTGCAACTGTTTCCACAGGATCAGATTGTGTACCATAGCACATACACTGAAGACTTGTACATATGAGTGTGGATTATACTTCATGGCTCCACCAGATGTATCTAGGCACTGGAACCATGACTTCAGCAGCCCAACCACATGCTCTATGATATTTCTGATTTGAACATGTGCCTCATTATGGCATTCTTCCATGGCTGTGTGTGCATTTCTGATGGGCATCATTAGCCATGGTTCCAGTGCATACCTAGCATCCCCCAGTAAATGATCCTGTGGGATTCCACCCAGCAAATATCTGGTACAGCTGCGATGCATGCCAGATATGGGAGTTTTGATAACTGCTAGGGTTGCCAGCACACACATTCAATGTAATTCCCTGTTCATTACATATTACTTGGCAGTTGATGGAGTGGTAGCCCTTGCAGTTAATGTAAATTATACCTTGCCTTGATGTGGACATGAGTGCAATCTATGGCACCCAATACTTCAGGGTAGTGCTCTACATGGTAGAACTGTTGCATATTGCTGGCTCTCTCCTCTTGAGAAAGAGGAAAACATATGTGCTCACTGGCATGTATGAGCATAGCATCCAGGAATTGGTGGAGGATCCTGGATGGTGATGCCTGTGACACACCCATCCTGTCCCCAGTTGGTCTTTGAAAAGTACCTGTAGTTAAGATTCTAAGAGCTACATATACCTTAGTTTCCACTGAGATGGGTTCCCCTCAATTAGCTCTGGCTCTACAATTTCTAGGTCATGTAGCATCTGATAAGTTACCCTGGGCCTGAACACTCTTGTCCTTCTCAGCCTACGTCTATTGCCACCAGCACCAGCACTGGCTTCAGCCTCTAGCACCTACATATGGAGCAAAGCTACAGAAGCCCCTAGCATTTTGTCCAGTTAAAATTTCCTTGTCTTTACTCCAAAGGTATTGAAATATTCAGGAAAAAACAGACTGGAGGCTACATAGATGTTTTACAGCTTATTGAATAGCTCCACCATGTTGGATTAATGCATTAAAATGCAATTGACCTGTTTATGCTGTCAATAGCATCTATTAAACACACCTGCTGCTAGCCCATTAGTGCACTATGCACACCTCAGCTCACCTGTGCACAACTCTGTGCACTTTCATACAAATAAGATAAGTATAGGCAAAATTGGTATTACTTTCCATCGTTCCTCTGATATCATGCAAACATGGAACACAAAAAGTAAAGCAAGGTTAAACACCTTGTACTAGAATGCAGGACCATCTATACTCTAACCTTACACATACATATGCTGCCACAGGAATAGTTGCATGACAAGCACATTGAAACCTGCCATGCATTCTGCCATTTCCCATGCTTGCGCTAACAGCTGCATAGCGCAAACATTGACAAAAAATTAAAAAAAACAATTATTTAAAGCACAGAGTCAACACATTTTAACAAAAATTCAGAAAATGAAAGAGAACTTGTGCATTGTGCACTGCTTACATGCACTTTCACCCTTCATAGTCCTACATGTACACCTCTGTAATTGTAACCTGACACAGCCCCCTGACGTCATAATTTACGGTTAACATCCATTGAAAACAAACACTGTGGAAGTGCCTATAGGAAGTGAACATCCCTACATGGTTCCTTTTTCTTTTGCACTTCAGTAATTCTAGTGAGTTATGACCTCATATGCATCTTCACCTTGCTGAGAGCCCTGAATTTACATGATTGGTAACTGTGCAGAGAGGGAAACTGAAGGGGAGCCTAATGTTGTAAACATGAGGGAGGGTATTACCTTGCTAGATATCTGCACAGAAGAATACAATTTTGGATAAAATTTGACTGTAATTCATCAGCTACATACTGCATATGCTTACATGCTAGTATAAATAGTCTGTTTCATGGGGTTTACAATTTTAGCTATCTACATTACTTACAAGTATATTCTTCATTAGGGAGGGGAGTGAAGCTGCATTTACATCATGCCACTTAAAAAGGACTGTTGCTATTGTTACTCTAACTTTGTAGCATACATTCTTTCTAATGATGTCATAATGTGTCTGCTGTCATATGCTAAGGTCAGTTCTGTACAAATCTAACAACTTTTACTTACTCTTATTTCCACGTAGACTCCTTTCCATGGCTGTATTCAGGAAGTTTTGAAATATATGGGCAACACGAATACAGAGTCTACATGGTTGCTTTACAGCTTCTTCAATCACTCCATGGTGTTGATTTGCTTCATTAGAATACAATTCAGCTACTTATGCTGTAATTATCATTCCACTGAAGTTACCGTGTTTGTGCATGAGTGCATGCTGCTACACGGAGTTTACAGAATCTAAAAATATTCATGGCCATGTATGCATCAAGTCATGACAAGCACAGTGAAAAATGACCGTGTAGGCTTTACTGAATCCCCCCATGTCAGGTTTTACCACAGTTGATGCACAGTGATCATGGGATTGTAAAGGTTAATTTGCTGCTAGTTAATTCTGCAAACTGAAATCTAACCCAATGCACAGAAAATTGATAACTGATTATATGGAAGCAAAAGAGTCACTGTGTAAAACAAATTGGAGTGATGTGTTCAGTGGAAAAACTGCAGAAGGAATGTGGAAAGTCTTGAAAGAGAAATTGAATGCAAAAAATGTTTAACATTAGGATCTAGGCACACATCATAGGTTCATAGGTAAGTACTAGACTATCTGCCCGAGGGCATCTGTAAGCCTAGCCAGAATGTGTTGGCTTTCACCACCCCCTTAGATTAGTTCCCTGTGCCTCTGTCCAGCTGAGCCATTAGTTCCCTGTGCCTCTGTCCAGCAGAGCCACTGCAGTGATCTCCGGGGTAAATTTTCTGTTTCCCATCCACTCGTCAAGGTTTCTCTTGAAGAGTGTTAGTGAGGGGCTCTGCTTAATGTAGATAGGAATCCTGCTCCAAAGCATGGGGAGTCTCTGGGACAGGAATCTATCTCTCCAGCACTTCCTATTTATTGTTGTGGTGAGGTTTAGATCCCTAGAGTGTGTGGCACTTGGGGATTTGTTTTTTTTTTTTTAAGTGGAGCATGTCCATCAATTCTGGGTTGGACATGACCTTGTATGTCAGGCAGAGATCACCTCTGAGTAAGCGGTATGCAACCGAGTACAGCTGGAGTTTCTTCAGTCAAGCTGCATAGGGCATCTGCTTGAGGCCAGTAATCCTCTTGGTGAGGTACTTCTGTGGTCTTTCCAGCTGTTGCAGGTGTCTTGTAAGGTACATCCCAAATGGGGCGTTGAACTCTACGATGGGTCTGATGAGTGATGAGTACAGGGGTACAATAACCTCTTTTGTTCTAGATGCAAACCCTTTTATGATTAGGTGGGCCACATAGAAGGATTTTCTAGCCACCTTGGCAATATGATTATCAAAGGAGAGATTACTATCTATTTGGGTCCCCAGATCTCTTATTACATTTTCTGTATTTAGGGGAATATGGCGTATGTGGTACTTCGCGGATACTTTGTTTTTTCCAAAGGGGATGACTATGAACTTTTTGGCATTTAGCTTGAGGCCATGATTTTGACACCAGGTATCCGTCTTAGTGAGACCCTTCTGGAGGATGTCTGTATCAGCAGGAGATTCAGTTATGGCCCCCAGTTTGCAGTCATCTGCGAACTTGTTCAGCCAGAGTCCTCCTGTGCTTGCCTGTACCTCTGAGAAGTATATACCAAACAGGAGGGGTCCCAGGACTGAGCACTAGGTGACACCACTTGTAACCGATTTAGAGTCGGACTTAGAGCCTGCAACTCTCACCATGTAGGTTCTATATGTGAGCCAACTGACAGCCCATCTCATGACATAGGGGTTTATGTTCAGGCTGGTGAGCTTGTCTATAATACCAGAATGGGGAATGGTGCCAAAAGCCTTTGTGAGGTCTAGGTAGGCTGTGTGGATCTCCTTTCCCTCATCTAAAGCCTTGGTAACTGTCTCAAAGAAGTCAGCCAGGTTTAGGAGGCATGATTTGCCTTAACAAAGCCAAACTGGGTAAGGTCCAATGTTTGGAGGTTCCCAATGCCTCTGTTAATGTGTTCCATGATGATGTGCTCCATAGCCTGGCAGACCAGGCTAGTCAGGCTTATAGGGTGATATTTCCCGGGGTCCGTTGTGGCTCCACCTTTGTGGAATTGGATAACTGTTGCTGTGCACCACCCTATTGGTATGTAACCTGTAGAGTGGCTGAGTTTGAACAGTGTGTTTAGGTGAGGGGTTAGTTCATTTTGGAGTTCATGTAAGACATAGCCTGGGACACCGTCCGGTCCCATTGAAGCTGTGTTTTTGTCTTTGGATAGGGCTGTTTTAACCTGTGTGTTAGTGATTGCCAGGGCTCTACATTCTTCTGGTATGGTTATGGGCTCTTTAGGGGGTGAGAGGGGGGGGTGAAGTTTGCACTAAACCTGTCTGCCAGAATGTTGGCAATATCAGCCAGTTCAGTGTATTTTGTACCATTCTGCACTAATTCAGAGCAGATCTGAGAGTTTCCACTTAGGTTCTTGACATAGCTAAAGAACGCTTTGTGGTTATCTTTGGAGTCCTTGGCAATTTTTTTTTCGAAGCTAGCCTTGGATGATTTTATGAGGGGATCATAGTTTCTTGCTGATACTGATCAGGGATGTCTTTTCTTCTTGAGATTTTACTCTTTTTTATACTAGTTTCATCCTTCTATTGTATAGCTTGTTTATGGCAGGGTTCCACCAGACTGGTTTCTTTTTCTTGGAGGAGTGAGTCTTGGTTTGCTTGGGATAGCACAATCCATGCATTCTTGCAGGTGCTTATAGAGTGCCTTTGTAAGGGATTCAGTGGCTTGGACAGCGTTGTCCTTTAGCATGGGGGCTGTGAACCTTTCCACCTTGGTCTTAAGTAACGTGAAGTTTGCTTTTGAAAAGTTTTTCACAGTGGTTTCCTTGATTGGGGTGGGGGCGGAATGTTACTATCCAGAGTGATTTGTCTATGGTCTGATCTAACCAGCGAGGGGTTGACCTCCGGTGTAGAACACCGGTAACCCATGTTGGTGATAACCAGGTCCAATATGTTGTCACCTCTGGTGGGGGTGTTGACCAGTTGATCCAGGGCATTTGAGTTTATAAATTCTAGGAAGCATTGGGCAAGGGAGTTAGTACTTGAGTAGTTCTTCCAGTTAATGTTTGGGTAATTGAAATCACCCAATATTAGGGCATTTGGTAGGACCTTCATATTTTCCAGTGTCTCCAGAAATATGGAATGGGGGGTCCTGGGTCATGGTGGGTGATCTATAGCAAGCTACAATTTGAATTGCAGTTTTGCCCATTGTTAGTTGCACATTGATGATCTCTGAGGCGTTGTCCTGCGCCACTAACCTGGAGGTGTGAGTATCCTTGATGAATATGGATACAACCTCGCCTTTTGTGTTTCGGTCCGTGTTCTGTGGCCAAAAGGTATGGTATGAGTTATAGCCTGGTAGTGCTGGGGTGCTCTCTGGAGCCTTAAACCAGATTTCTGTTACTGCACAGATATCAATGTTTTCCATACTGAGGAGTGCCTTAAGTGCATACATTTTGAGGTTTAGACTTCTGGCATTGAGTAGCATTACCCTTAGTTTTTGGTTACTTGTGCTATTTACAGTGGTGGGTTTGTCTTTTGAGCCTTGACTAAAAATGGCACTATGGGGGCAGTATTCGAAAGCCTAAGGGTGACAGGTGCAAGCCATCTCTTGCAAAGCAACGTGGCTTATTGAGCATGTCATTCCAGGTGGACAGATACTGGATCCCCTTTGAATGACACCAGAAACTTAGCCAGTTGTTGAAATTTATAATTTTCTCTTCATACTGTGGCATCATTCTTGTTGAGGACAAGATGCTACTCAGGGTCAGGGTCATACCGGCCTGGGCTATGTGATCAAAGAGCTCTTCCATGTCTCTTTTCATGTAGTCCTGAGAGGTACATCTCAGGTCATTCACACCAACTTGGACAATGACAGAGTCGTAGTTGTACTTGTTCTGGAGTGACCTGAGTGCTTGTGTTATGTGGCGGATCCTGGCACCCGAGAGGCTAACTGTAACCTTCTCCTTGTCCAGCCTATTTAGTGGGACCTCAGTGTGCCTGACTATAGAATCACCTATTACTAGTGTGTTGGGTATGTTATTTTGCCTTAAGGACTGTGATTGCATGGCACAATGATTATGTGAAGTATGTGTTTCATGGTTTGTGATGGGGTGTGGAAGTTGTTTGGGTGTCTGCTTTGGAGGTTTCTGTTACTTTTGCAGATTTTTATTTAGAGCCTCTGAGTATGTTTTTGTGTATTTATGTGTGTTATTTGCTGGTGTTGGTTTAGTAGATCTATGTGAGACTGGTGGTGTGTTGCAAGTATTTTCCTTCTCCTCTTGACTGTCAGTTCCAGTCTTGGGTTGAGAGAGCTTTGCCTCCAGTTTGGCTGTATAATTGCATCTCTTGCATATATTAGTGTTAAGTAGTAGGAGGAGAGGGTTGTCTGTGTACATGAGGCAGTTGTAACATTGCCTCAAAATGCCCAGATTTACCAGTTGGACTGGAGAGTACACCTGAAACTGCCCTTTGGACATGCCTGAATAGGTAAAGTGAGCTGTTTTACTGATTGGCTGGTAGGGACAAATAGAGAGCCTTGTCCTTCTGGACAGCATAGGTGGGGGTCTAGTGCTAAGGTTAATTAGTGCTTGCTATGAGTTTTGAGCAAGTGCTGGGCTGTGAAATGAATGGTTTGAGTGCTTAAGTTGAAAGTGTGTCTAGTTCCAAGGGAAAAATTGAAGAGTAGACTTCGTGGAGCCGGGAATAGTTTAACCCTAACTAACCAACCAGCATGCAAAACTGCGCAAATGCAGTTTGTATAGCAGGGAAATGAAAGAGATAGAAATTAACCCAAAATGGCCAATAAACTACTAACTTCTAGGTTGAAACCACTCCTCCAGAGACAGGCTGCTTAAAGCTCACCTCTCTCACAGGTGAACATCGCACTTTAGTGTGTAGCCTACAACAATTAAACAGATTATTTAAGCACAAAAATTACTTAGTTCAAGTGCAGGCAGTAAATAAGTACAATATGTAGCAGAAACAAGCTTCTTAAATCACAGAAAAGATAAAAATTGGCGTTTTAGGTGAAAGTAGTTAAAGACAGCAAGAAAATGCAGAAAAATGATACTTAATCACTCCAAATTCTCTCTTTTGTCTCTCTGTTGCTGTAGAACTCTGCAGGACACCTGGCAGTCACTTGCTGAGCTGAATACAAGCACAAAAATGTGCAAATGCATTTTTTTATAGCAGGGAAATGAAAGAGATAGAAATTAGCCAAAAATGGCCAATAAACTACTAACTTCTGGGGTACAGCAAACAAGGCGCACACATTTCAGAAAGAAACAGTTCAAATAAGCAGGCACGATAAGCCTTTAACCAGAAATTCCCAGCTCAGAAGGGCAGAATCAAGCCTCTCCTCCCATAAGAGTGCAGACCACAAACCTTCAAATTGTAAAATAACTGGCCTGAAGCCCAAGTGCTTAAACCAGAACTAATGCACTTTTAGAATAACAGACACTGAGCCTTCAATCAGCAATTCCCAACTTAGACGGATGTAAGCTACCTGTCCTGCCACAACAATGCAGTCCACAAACATTCTTAATGTAAAACAACTCATCTGAAGCCCAAGTGCTTAAACCAAAAGGCTTAGAATAACAGTTACAATTTAATCAGGCTACTACCAAGCAGTAATAACTGCAGCAGAATAATATAACTGAATATTTTTAAGAAGAAGCACAAGAAGATAAGGTAATGAAATGGGAAGAAACACAATTACAGTAAAAGCAGATGAATAAAGTGCAATTTTTTATAACAATAGAAAACGAGCAAAGTGATTTAAATAAATTACCCAATTAACCAGTATAAAAACTCAAAACTGAGCCCTGTTCCAGCAGTCTTCAATCAGACAGGTTCTAACCGCACACTCCTGCCACTAGGGTGCAGGGGAACCTTCTCCAAAAAAGATGGCCTGGATTATTGCTCAAGTTATACAAACAAAGCTAGATTCAGCAGGCCTGAATCTAGTCTATGCTACAGCAGACAAGGCACACCAATATCAGAAAAACAGTTCAAATAAGCAGGCACAGTAAGCCTTTGGCCAGAAATTCCCAGCTCAGAAGGGTAGAATCTAGCCTCTCCTCCCACAAGAATGCAGACCACAAACCTTCTTAATGTAAAATAACTGGCCTGGAGCCCAATTGCTTAAACCAGAACTAATACACTTTTAAAATAACAGACATTGAGCCTTCAATCAGCAATTCCCAACTTAGAAGGATGTAAGCTACCTGTCTTGCCGTAACAGTGCAGACCACAAACCTACTTAATGTAAAACAACTGGTCTGAAGCCCATGAGGATATATTTGCATAAGCGCAAGATACTTGATTAAGGTGAGAGATAAAAAATATAAGAAATGGATAACAGGTTCAACTACAACTTTGAAAATTTAAATAAACAAGCTGGACAGACAACTTAAACATATTGTGAGACAAGATCATGAAAATCTTCATAAAAATGTATATAAAGATATTGAGTATAATAGGAAACCATGTTATAGACATATAAGATATGGAAAAAGTAAAGACATACAAATTGATAAACTGTGTGTAGATTGTAAAATTTATTGTCATATGCAACAGATATAGATATATTTTATAAAACTGTATGCAAGGCAGTTTGGCTGCACAAAGGGGGTGATATATTGTCCTTGTGACATCCAGTTAACCTCAGATACTGAAATCAAATTAGATTATAGTGAAAATGAACTATGCAAACTGGATGCAAACAAAGCACAGGAAGGAGATGGAATTAGTAATACTGACCTGAGAACACGTCGGCAGTAAGTTAAAATACCATTATAGCTATAATTTACTAGATCAGATAAATATGGGGAGAAATAATTGCACTCATTTTGAATGAGGTAGACTCATGAAAAATGTCTCTTTCTCAAAGCACACTGAACTTTGGTTTGCAATAGTAGGTAAGAGAATATAAGGAGCATTTGATTTTATGATTCCTTATACTTCGGCCAATCTACTAAATACAATGGATGGATAACATTATTCTTTCTGCTGTATACAGCATAACTTTACTGTACAAGAGCGTCCAGCACACAGACACTGGAACTAAGAATCTGTACTACAAATAAAATGTCCCACTAAAAACATACTACCCTTATATAAGAATATTCCTAACTTGTACTATTTCATCCCTTCTGTTTTCATTTTTCCCCTACAGTGCAGAAAGACATTGTAATAATTTAATTAAAATAAAACTTATTCAAACAGTAATTTCCATCTAACTACAGGTTTTCACATGTTATGGTCTAACCATCCTGTGCCCAGATGTAGTATGATTTATCTGAAACTGTGCTCTGTATTTTACACCAGCTGTGCTTTACAGTACCGTATGCATTGTCTGTTACTATACGTAGTATTGTTTATGTTCTGTGTCACAGTGTACATCTGCACCCATGTAGTGGCTGAAAGGGGCCTTTAGACCATCCCACTTACCTAGTTAACAAAACTTTAACTACATACATACATAAATAAATAAATAAACTGCACTCAAGTCCTCCTGAAAGGAAAGGAAAGGAAAGGAAAGGTAATGCCTAATATCACTTGCCACAGCCCTTTTATTCTTTGGCCATCTCTCTGATTTGCCCTGTACAGGTTTTTGCAGTTTGTTGTCCATTCAGATAAATTTTAGTCTGTCCTCTTGCTGGACATCTAGTGAACTATGTTAATTATGTTAGCACTGTTTGTCTTGAACTCGGCTGAATATAGCTCTTAGGTAGGTATGCTCTACTTAAAGTGTCAGTAAGAAGATTATGTCTTTACTTGTGGATCTGCTTCAGTCATGTAATAAACCTTTAGACACCCAGCTCCTGTAATCATATCTGTATAATCTGTCTTAATGTTTTCCATTGTCAACTGAACTTCAGTTTTAGTCTGCTCAGTCATAATAGCATCCATAACCAGTATGTTTTAATGTGGTGTCTTAACTAATTTCATGGCCTACACACATCTTTTACTTAATATTGGAAGCACTGAGTTGTTTCCAACAGCCATGAATTCCAGCCTGCATTATTTTCTTTTTCTTTTATTTCTATCTGGCACAACCTATGAACCGTACAACTCAAACTCACAAAATGAGCCAGTGCCAGTACATTTTAATGCTGTATCTTAACTAATTTCATGGCCTACACACATCTGTTACTTAATATTGGAAGCATTGAGTTGTCTCCAACAGCCATGAATTCTAGCCTGCACTCTTTTCTTTTTTTTGATTTCATTGGTTTCTTTCTGGCACAACCTATTAACCAGTACTAGAACATTTTAATGCTGCATCTTAACTAATTTCATGGCCTATACACATCTGTTACTTAATATTGGAAGCATTGAGTTGTCTCCAACAGCCATGAATTCTAGCCTGCACTCTTTTGATTTTCTTTAATTTCTTTCTGCCCCAACCTATGAACTGTACAACTCAAACTCACAAAATGACATACAAACTCAATCTAGTCAATCTACAATCATTCCTCCTAGGGACAAATCTGATATTCTACTATTAAATATTAACATAAGAAGTGTCATTAACAAAATCCAAGAGCTGCATGCTAACTTCTCCCTATACTCCCCTGATACTGTACTTCTCACCGAAACTTACCACCCCCCACAATGAAATTCTACCACCAGGATATAATATCATACATACATACATTAGTAAAAGAAAAGGAGGTGTGGCCCTACTCTTTAAAAGCCACCTCTCTATAGAAACTTTAGATGAAAAAAATCTAAACCTTAATGCTGAAGTAGTATTTGCTAAACTAAACATTAACCCCAAGAAACATATATACATAATAGGTATCAATATGCCACCAGGGGATAATATCCAAACAATAGAACGTATACTACACTGGACCAGTAAAACATTACCTCAGGACACAATTATTATGGGCTACTTCTATGTAGACTGGTTAGACTGCAACTTCCCAAACCCCAAAACGTGCATCAGCTGGTATTGCTTCACACAACTCATCCAGTCACCCACTAGGATTAATAAGCCACCTAACAAACACTCCTCTCTAGACTGGATATTAACAAATAGGTCAACCCACTACTCGTACAGTGGCTGTCTACCAGATAGTCTCAGTGACCACTTCCCAACCTATTTACTTAGGAAACAAGCTAAACCATCTAAACCAACTACATTTAAACAAATACGAAACAAAAAACACCTGAACCCCAACAACGTTATAGATATACTCAAACATTCTAACTGGACACCACTAAAACTTCTACTCCTACAGGAATAAATTGATTACTTCGATGTTTCCACATATAGTGTTATCTCATACTAAGGAAATGGATAATAAACACCAATAATAAAGCATCATATATACAGTTCCATATTGTAGTAAGGGGAGGATTTGTGCCATGGTTAACAAAGCATATGTGCATGCAAGATACACCTGTTTTCACATAGGTAAGCAGTACAGAAATGCATGCCACATTGCTACCATCTGACAGTTAGTATTATCTAATATATACCTGCCAGTTTTCAGCAAAGTGTTTCCGTGCTGGTAAGCAGAGTGCAACAATGGCAAGCAATGTAATTTCAGGGTTATTGCATGCAGATGCAGTTGTGTATGTGTTATTGGCAAAAGTGAAGGCCATGCCTGTTCAGATAGAAGCAATACATGTACAGGACTACAGTACACAGTATACCTGCAGTCATACATTTGATCATAAATGTTATAATGCATAGATTACTAAATCAATAAAACTAATACTGTATGGAATTTGCTGTTTGTGAACCCAGGTCCATATATATGGCAGTCCTACAGTTACATCTGTTGCCACAAGAAGGTTCAGAACACATTTGTCTGTGTTGCACTCCATTGCTGTAAAATGCAATGACACAGTAGTAAACCAAAGGTTGCACACTCTGTAATAGAACCCAGTATCATCTATACTCCAAGCTGGGTTTTCACGATGGCCAACAGCATTATTTGAAGGTATCCAGCTTCTATTTTTGGCTGTCTGCTTCCTAGGTGGTCCATTTTTTTCTGTGTCTGCAGTGCCACACTTCACACAAACTACATATGCAAGTCAAACCTTAATTTATTTGATCTCCAGTTCCACTGTTTGTGCCATGCTGTGCATCACAAAAAAGTGGAATTAAAAACAAAAATAGAAAAAAAGAGGAGACATGTGTGAAAAGAGCAAGAATAGTGTATGACATACACAATAGAAAATGATAGCACAAATGAGATATTTTTAAATAGTTCAGGATTTGAACTCTTACACCAATGCAACCTCAAAAAACAGGATGGATGCATTATTCCTCTTTGCCACACAAACATCTTTCTGCAAAGAACTGAAGCCAACTGCATCAGAATGTACACTGCTATCAAACCATCACCTGTGATTTGTACATTTAATTCTCATTATTATATTTGGACGTAGTGCACTTAGTGATCACACAACATGTTATGATTAGCTTGCAAATATACAGCTCTGTTTTACATGCTTGTGTTTCTTGGTACTTCATCAGTTATCTGACCAGTAGTGTGAGACATGCAGTGTGTAAGCCATTCCATATCATTGGCCTTAAAATGCGTGAGGATATTAACAGGGAGTTATATGATATGCAGTTGCCAGTACCTGAAGGCCAGTTTGGATGGCACAAATAGGCATGTACTGTTTTCTTGGGGGGAGCATAGCTGAATTACTGTTATGGGTCGAACAAGGGTACACTGTTCTTTTGGGGGAACAAAGCTCAGTTACTGTTATGACACAAACAAGGGTACCCAGCTCTTTTGGGGTTGACAAAGCTCAGTTACTGTTATGGCACTAACAATGGTACACTGCTCTTTTGGGAGGGGGGACAAACTCGGTTACTCTTATAGAACAAACAAGGGTACGCTGCTCTTTTTTGGGGGGGTGGACAAAGCTCAGTTACTGCTATGTCACAAACAAGCATATCCTGTTCTTTTGTTGAACAGCAAAGGTGTTACTGCTGTGGCACAAACAAGGATACAATGCTCTTATTACTGTCCTTGTTCTGCACCCTGCCTGTTATTTGATCTTGGGAAGAGTTGTGAAATCAGAAACTGCAATGTGTAGCACTACTTTCTAACCTCTCTCTTTAATTATTTACTGGTATAAAGTTATGATGCCCAAGTATTCTTGAGAGGTATGAGTGTATGAATCTTTGATGCCTGAGGTCTAGTACTTACTAATGCACACCTATAAGTCAAATAAGTCTCTCCTGTCACATGTTATGGTAATGTTTGTACAAATCCACCACTAATTACTTGATCACTGTATGAAATTACAAAATACAAGGATATGCTGTAATATTATACATACAGTCTAGGTTCAGGACTTACCTTGCAAATGCAGCAGTTGACACAATTTTTGTTCAGGGCTGACTGTGTCTGATGCAAACAGTACACAGCTGACATATGGGGAGGTAAAGGTTGTATGAGTTGTATGGCATCAATTTTATTATATGCATGTGAGTAGGAGAAAAGTATTAGGCACCTAGGTTGTCAATGAATGTGCTATGCATTGTCTCATAGCCAAAGCAAGGGCATACTGAGCATGCCTATATCTGCCTCCAGGCACAACAGCTGGTGGTTCCCCCTCTGAGTCCTCCTCTGACTGTTGCTGTGATTACCTTAGGTGTTGGTGGAGGGGGTGGGGAATGTGTGTACCTTCCCCTTGCTGATCCTGCTGCAGCTGTTTCCACAGGATCAGATTGTGTAGCATAGCACATACTATGAAGACTGGCACATGAGGGTGGATTATAGTGCAGGGCTCCACCAGATGTATCTAGCCACTAGAACCATGACTTCAGCAGCCCAAACACGCACTCTTTGATGTTTCTGATTTAAAATTCTGTGATGGCATTCTTCCATAGCTGTGTGTGCATTTATGATGGGTGTCATCTATCACAGTTCCAGTGCATACCCAGCTCCCCCCAATAAATTGCCTGTGGGATTTCCCCCTAGGAAATAACTGGCACAGCTGTGATGTATGCCAGACATGGGAGTCATATTAACGGCCAGGGTTGAGAGCAAACACATTCAAAGTAATTCCTTGTTCATTGCACATGACTTGTCAGTTGATGGAGTGGTATCCCTTGCAGTTAATGTAGATTCTACCCTGCTCACCAGGTGGTGCCATAATCTGTACATGATTGCAATCTATGGCACCCAGTTCTTCAGAGTAGTGCTCTACATGGTAGAAAAGTCACATATTGCTGACCCTCTCCTCAGAATTACAGGGAAAACATATGTGCTCACTGGCATGTATGAGCATAGGATTGAGGAATTGGTGGGGTGATCCTGGATGCTGATGCCTGTGACACACCCATCCTGTCACCAGTTGGTCTTTGAAAAGTACATGTAGTTAAGATTCTAAGAGCTACACATACCTTAGTTTTCACTGAGATAGGTGCCCCTCAGTTGGCTCTGGCTCTGAGTTGAGGGAGTCAGACCTCACAGAGTTCTTGTAATGTGTCCCTGTCCACCCTGTCATGCTCTACAATATGCAGGTCATGCAGCATCTGATAAGTTACTCTGGGCCTGAACACTCTTCTCCTTCTCATCCTAGGTCTATTGTCACCAGCACGAGCACTGGCTTCAGCCTTTAGCACATATTTATGCAGCAAAGGTGCAGCAGCCCCTAGCATTGCGTCCAGTTAGGATTTCCTTGTCTCTACTCCAATGGTATTGAAATATACAGGAAAAGACAGAATGGAGGCTACATAGATGCTTTATAGCTTGTTGAATAGCTCCAACATGTTGGATTGATTCATTAAAATGCAATTGACCTGCTTATGCTGTAAATAGCATCTATTAAACACACCTGCTGCTTGTTCATTAGTGCATTATGCACACCTCAGCTCACCTCCATGCAACTCTGTGCACTTTCGTGCAAATAAAGTAAGTACACACAAAACTGGTATTACTTTCCATCATTCCTGTGAGATCACACAAACATGGAGCACAAAAAGTGAAGGAGAGGTTGCACACCCTGTACTAGAACCCAGAACCATCTATACTCTAGCCTTATACATACACATGCTGCCACATGAATAGTTACATGGCAAGCACAGTGAAACTTGTCATTCATTCTTCCATTTCCTGTGATTCCACTAAGAGCTGCATCGCTCAAACATTGACAAAAGTTTTTTTTTAATTATTTAAAGCAGAGACAACACATTTTAACAAAAATTCAGTGGATGAAACAGAACTTGTGCATTGTGCACTGCATTCAGTGGATGAAACAGAACTTGTGCATTCTGCACTGCTTACATGCACATTCACCCTTCACAGACCTGCATGTACACCTCTGTAAGTGTAACCTGACACAGCCCCCCTGATGTCATAATTTACTGTTGACATCTATTGAAAACAAACACTGTGGAAGTGCCTACATGAAGTGAACATCCCTACATGGTTCCTTTTTCTTTTGCACTTCAGTAATTCTAATGAGTTTTGACCTCATACACATCTTCACCTTGCTGATAGCCCTGAATCTACATGCTTGGTAACCGTGTAGACAGGGAAACTGCAGGGAAGCCTAATGTTGTAAACATGAGGAAGAGTATTACTTTGCTATATATATCCACAGAGGAATAAAGTTTTGGATAAAATTTGACTGTATTCCATCAGCTGCATAATGCATATGCTTGCAAGCCAGTATGAATAATCTCTTTCATGGGGTTTACACTTTTAGCTGTCTACCTTACTTATGAGCATATTCTTCATTTGGGGGCAGAGGAGTGAAAGTGCATTTATGTCATGGCACTTAAAAAGGACTGTTGTTATTGTTACTCTACTTTTGTAGCATCCACCCTGTCTAATAATGTCATAATGCAGCTGCTGTTACGTGTTAACTCATTACATCTGAGTGATGCCTCCAGGTGCATTTGCAGTTAACTCCTACTGACGCCTCCAGGCATCAAATATTGCTTGTTCATATTTGCATCTATAATTCCAAATCCATGCTATATACAAGGTTTTAAAATATTTCATCTTAAAGCTTACACAATGGCAAACTCAACTATATTAATATTTGACCTCTGTCTGGTGCAGGTAAATCGAGATCAAGTGTTGTTTTTACGATATTCATTTATATAAATATAATTTTCACATTTTTCTAAATAGCCCAACAATCAAGTAACAAAGACAGAACTCTTTAGCCTCATATGAAAGCTCTAAGCTAGATTAATAAAATGCTGCTGACAGCATGTAGGTAACTTGAGTGGTTGCTAAGATATTATAAGTTGTTTACAAAATATTACAAATGTAATAATTACTGTGTTTACTGTGACTTAGAAAATTTAGTTTAAGACTTAGAACCTAAAGAACACTACCACTGTAAAAATAGTTTGTGCTGAAGAGTTTGCCATTTATACTTCTTTCATAACCCCTATGGTTACAGAGATATGAACATTTGTTTGAAATGTGAGGACATAATTTGACTCTATCAAAAGGCTTAGGCTCCACCCACTGGAAGTTAGAGTGCCAACTTCCTGAGCTCCATTGGAGTGAATGTGTTAAGGTCAATTATGTACAAATCTAACAACTTTTACTTACTCTTATTTCCATGTGGCTCCTTTCCATGACTGTATTCAGGAAGTTTTCAAATACACAGACAACATGAACACAGAGTCTAAGCTGTTGCTTTACAGCTTCTTCAATCACTCCACAGTGTTGGTTTGCTTCATTAGAATACAATTCAGCTACATATACTGTAATTAGCATTCCAAGGAAGTTTCAGCGTTTGTGCATGACTGCATGCCACTACAAGGAGTTTACTAAATCTAAAAATATTCGCGGCCATGTAAGCATCAAGCAGCAACATGCACAGTGAAGAATGACTGTGTAGGTTTCATTGAATCCCTCCCGTGTCATGTTTTACCACTGTTGATGCAAAGGTTAATTTGCTACTTGTTAATTCTGCCAAAATAAAATCTAAACCAATGCATAGAAGATCAATAACAGAGTATATGAAGCAAAACAGTCACTATTTAAAAATAATTGGAGCAATATGTTCACTTGAAAAACTGCAGAAGGAACGTGGGAAGTTTTAAGAGAAATTGAATACAAAAAATAAAAAAGTTTAACATTAGTATCTAGGCACACAATTTCAGGAGGATATACTTACGTAAAGGCAAGATACTTGATTAAAGTGAGAGAAAAATATAAGAAATGGAAAAGAGGTTGAACTACAACTTTGAAAACTGAAATAAAGCTGGATAGACAAATTAAACATATTGTGAGACAAGATCACGAAAATCTTCATGAAAACTTATATAAAGATATTGAGTATAATAGGAAACCATGTTATAGATACATAAGATATAGAAAAAGTAAAGGCATACAATTTGAAAAGTTGTGTGTAGATTTTAAAATTTATTCTCATACGCAACAGATTATGGATAGCAGTTTGGCTGCACAAAGGGGGTGATATATTGTCCTTGTGACAGCCAGGTAACCTCGGATACTGAAATCAAATTAGATTATAGTGAAAAAGAACTATGCAAACTGGATGCAAACAAAGCACAGGAAGGAGATGAAATTAGTAATACTGACAAGAGAACACTTCAGCAAGAACTTATATCTATTATTTACTAACTCAGATAAATATGGGGAGAAACAATTGCACTCATTTTGAATGAGGCAGACTCATAAAAAAGTTCTCTCCCCTCAATTAACTATTCCTCCATGCAGGACTAGCTTAGTCCTGCATGGAGGCGACCATTTAGGAGCAGGATGGCAGCGCGCCATGCATAGTAATGAGGCGTGCTGCCTGAGCTCCTAACCTTACATGGAGAGTTTAAGAGTTCAGGAGGCGTGTCTGAGAGCAGAGCTCTCAGAATATACATGCCCCCACAATGAAGAACAGCAGAAAGTCGTAAGAAATGAGCAAGACCGCTCACTGGTGTCTGCTTATCCCCACCAATAGTCCCCCTTGTGTACAACAGCAAAACTATACAGAAATAAAATGAACAAACCCTTTATTGTTTTTAAACCTGATTAAAGCTAACCGTAGGTGCATGGTGTGCCCATCGCTTAGCTACGGTTAATGCAGCTTAAATGGCTGAAGAGGATAACAAGGAAGATATATGCAAATGAAGCAGCATAGCAATAGTGTAGTGGGCAGAGCATTCACCTTACGAGCAGGCATTTCCAGTTCGAGCCACACTGCAGCGCATTCCATTTTCCATGGCAAAGCATGTTATGACTAATATTTATGTTGCATAACCCACTAAATAACATATATTTATGAACTGGAGTACTGCAGTAAATGCACATTTAAGAGGTATCATAGTGAATAAAGCACTAGTAAGCAGGTTTAAGCACCAATAAGCAGTAGTAAGCATATTTAAGCACTAGTAAGCGATCTTAAGCCTGTTCGCATGGGGGTAAGCAATGCGCACACAGGTTAAGCAATTCTGAAGCTAACTCTCTGCAAGCAGATGTAACCAGAGGTTAGCAGTGCTTACCATTGTGCAAACCCACTTACAAATGTTCAGAAGTGCCTTAATCACTCTGTATCCAATGGCCCTTATTCTGCCCATCAACAAAATAAACAGCCATGCAGGTCTCAGACCCAGGACCCTATATACCATAGTCACAGTAGTTAACCACCAAGCCATCACAGAAGTACAGATGAATGAGGTATCAGCAGACAAGTCTTCACCATAGTAAAACCAAAATGAACCTGTGAAAGGAATCAGTATACAGACACATGTGCCTTAACCCACTACATAACATAAATATGTGAGCTGGAGTACAGCAGTAAGCCCAGAAGTCAGGTGCAATTCTAATAGAGTGTTGAAGTCCCCAATAATTCACAAGAACCCCATACAGTGTATGTACACATGAATCATGGATACCAGGCATACATATCAGGTGTAATGAATAATAAATCAATGCTAAAAAGGAATTATAATGCAAAGTCTAATGTAAGCAAAGATAAGCATTGCACAGGCCAGCTTAGGAGGTGTAAGCAATGTGTAGGCCAGCTAACTCACTGTGCCCAGTGTTATACCCCTTTAAACAATGCTAACCCTAGGTAAGCAGGTTTGTCCATAGCCTAGCCTTTTCAAAACTGGCCAATCACGGAACAGAGGTGGGAATACATCTCATAACTGGTTGTAGCTTCCCCTTGCAGGCACCATGTCATGAAGGGGAGAAGGTGTGCACTTTCAGGCACAGCACTGGTACATCCAGGAGTCCAGAGTCATGGCAGGACTCCTTGTCAAAGACCATGATCAGAGACTACTGCAGGGCCAGTACCAGGGCTGCCAATATAAGGCGGAGGCCTGGGACCATCTCGCCCATGACCTCACCAGTGCCACTGGCATACCCCAAACTGATGAGCAGGTCAGGCATCACTATGCCAACCTGAAGCAGCATATAGGGGGCCTTTTGGAGCAGTGGATCCAAGAGGCTAGAGTATAAGGATATGTTCCAGTTGTGTGTAAGTAACACCCCACTATGTGTGTAATAATTTCCAGCTCATGTATATCATGGATAGGTATGCCTAAATATTCTTCTTATGTCCCCCACAGCTGCAATGGAGTGGGCCATGAACCAGGAGGCCCATGTCAGTCGCCTGGTGAGGTTGTGATGCGAGGCAGGTCAGTAATACTCATGCATTTATTGTCATAGGAAATAAAACTAAAAGTAGCAGTAAATAAATTGCCTGTATAAAACCTGTATTGTGCAAGGCAAGTACTGCATACACTAGAGAATATGGCAAGAAGAGTCTCATGTCGTTTGTATGTAAATAAAAGTGTAATAGCCTGAGAATAAAGGTTTAACTGCTGGACTGCATGTGTATACTCTGGTATCATATGGTAATGTAGATTCACAATCGTGTAATAGTACTGTTGTATTAAGCACTGTCACCCACACCATGCACCATAAATTGAATGTGTAGGAATGCCTGTATATGACAGGTGTAATCCTCAGAGGTCATTTAGTACAACTGAGAGACACATAGAAAACAGGAAAATGCAGACAACAAAACCTGAATAGCAAATGCAACTGAGATGTGAACTGTTGTTTTTTTAGCACACACAGCCATGGTTCGAATCCTGCCAGTGGTTGTACTCTGCATACAGAATCATACCCCACAACTGTACAGATATGTCCAGAATGTCCAGTAAAGTGGCCCATATCTGTTGCCTATCAACCTGTCCCCCTGGGAAATCAGTGGGATGATCACAGATGTATAGGCAGCAAACAGGAAATATAACTGATTGACACACATCTATGAGAACAAAGCTGGCACATTGGCAACTTCCCAATATCTTATGAGACTAAGAAGCCACGTATGTCCCATTTTCACCCGAACTTGTCAAGCTGTGGTCAGAGTCTGTACAGTAACACAGTGAGATGTATGTGCATAATAGTAATGTGGAATCTGGTACTGTGTGTGGGAATATTCAGGTAGTGCTGATAAACATTACTCCGACAGGTCTGTCAGATACTAACACTGTGCCCAGAAATACAAGAATGATACCCAGTACTTGTACTGTTTACATTGGTATTGTATGGCAGTGCGACTGATGCAGTTGCTCTGAATAATGAGGTATTACACATCACTGTCACCCTCACTGTCCTACAAAATATAACTGTCTAGGAAATCTGTATAAGATTGTTGTAATACAAGGTCAGAATGCAAAAGCACAAGGGATTAATAAGACAGAAAGCTGCTGCCTTTCCCCCTGGTAAGTCTGTGGGATGATCCCAGATGTTTCGCCAGCAAACAGGGAATATAAGTGATTGTCAAACATCTATGAGAACAAACCTGTCACTGTAGCAACCCCCGAAACTGTTAGGAGAGTAATAAGCCAAGTATGTCCTATCTACACCCCCATGTTGTCAAGCTGTGATCAGAGTGTGTACAGTAACAGAGTGAGATGTATGTGCATAATACTAATGTGTAATCTGGAAGTTTGTGTGGCAACAGTCAGGTAGTGCTAACAAACATTGCTCCCACAGGTACATCTGATACAACACTGTGCTAAGAAATAAAGACCATTATAACCTGTACTGGTACTGTTCACTCTGGTATTGTAGGGAATTGTGAGTGTTGCAGTTTCCCTGAATAATAACGTATCACTGATCACTGGCACCTACATTGTGCTACATAATATAACTGTGTAGGAAAGCATGTGTATGTGTGTGTCAGGTCACTAAAGGTTGAAAAGGGCAATATTCTAGATATGTCCCGGCACACCTGCATGTGGTCAATACATGGCCAGAGTCTGTGCAGAAAGAGTTGGATAGCTATGTGCACAACATCAACCCGGAATCTTGGAGTATGTGTAGAAACAGTTAGTTAGTGTTAACAAACACTCCCTCCACAGGTATACCAGGTAAGAGGTGTATACTGCAGGTAAAACCAATTCATATATAAAGATGACAACAGCCATATCACTGTCCAAATTAAGGCTATATGGTATTGTAGTAAGACTTGTTAGGTACAGATAACAGTACTGACTAGGAAAGTAATGTGGACTACAGGAATATACTAGTTAATTGACATCTTTCTCTCCCCCACACCATATCCCCAACAATAATCAACATACCCACCCCAACTGGTATGTAATGACACCTATGTTCTGATAATGTCCAATTGTTTGATAAATATTTCAATTGTTCCCATGCATGTGCTATAATGAATTATTCCAAAATTGGTGGCATGGTGCCATCAATGTACTTGCATGCTGTTCTTATTACCACTGTGGTCCCATATATGCATGTGTTCTGTTTGCTATGCAACTGTTCCGTATCTGGTGTCTGGGTTAATGGGAATATATATGCATGCTGTTGACTATTACTAACCCACATATGATGATGAAATCTAAACACTATAGCACGTTTGGGAAGGCTGGTCCCAGCGGACCCACCTGTCCCACCTCAGCTGGCCAGGGCACTGGGCACCAGCATGTCTGGGGCCCAACCTGGGACCTTCTTGTCCATAGGTCCTGCACCCCCTTTGGGTGTAACTGCCTCAGGGATGGGGCTCAACCCACTGGGAGTGGTCGTGGACAGGAACCTGTCACCCATCGCCAGGTCGGGGTCATGGTGCATATAGAGCCCAACCAGCAGCTTGGTGATCATCTATACTAGCTCGAGGGTCGTGTGTCACAACTAGAATGTCAGTCTGGCTCTGCAACTCAGCCCACAGCACAACCACCATTGTGGCTGTGAAGGTGCAGTGGTGACTGCCCATGGGTGGGGACCTCAGTCCCACTGTTGCCACTAGGGGGCTCATGGGCTTCCAATTTCCTAACACCCCTCCCCATCAAGGTGTTTACCCCCACATGTGTCATATACTGCCCCTGTATGCATCTTGTTTGTCTTGTCTGTTAACCTACCCAACCTACTTCCCCAAATATATCTACTACCCCTCCCCAGCATCCCACTCTCACCTGAAAAAAAAAACGCAATCTGTTCCCAAAAAAAAAATCTCGCCCCATACATAGCTGTCCATTTCACACACGTGTCCACTGGATACATGTAATCTGGTCTAATTGGCATCACAACTTATTATTGTTGTCCTCACCCCCTCCCAGGGGTTTGAGTGTCTAAATCTACCTTCATATTCAATGTAAATGCACAGCTGTTGCTGTAGAAGAAATGGGCAGCTATGGATGTTCCCCGCACCCTTCCAGCACATCCCTAGCAATTTCCCCTACTGTCTTTCCCTCTTTGTACCCCTTTTTCACCACTTTCCTATCAACCCATTTTTCTTTTCTTTTAAAGAAATTAGCACGGGGTAAGTGGGAGTAAGCACTTTTAAGCAGCAATAAGCAGGTTTCAGTCTATTTGTGCGAGGATAAGCAATGCCTACACTGGTTAAGCAATTTAGAAGCTGAGTATAAGAAACTGTAGCCGGAAGCTAGTAGTGCTTACCTCCATGCAAATCCACGCAAACCTGCTTACAACTGCTCAAAAGTGCCTTAATCACTCTGTATCCAATGGCCCTTGTTCTGCCCAGCAAGGCTCAAACCCAGGACCCTGCACACCATACCCAAAGTGATTTACCACTAAGCCATGTCAGATATACATAACCCTGATATTTTCACAAACATATCATTCAGCCCAGTCATTCAACAGTACAGGAAATGTATTTCAACATGTAGATGTATGTGTGCGCATGTGTGTGTGTCTGTCTTTCGGCTTTTCCCGGTTAGGGGTCACCGCAGCGGAACTCCGATCTGCTAATGATTGGCAGTAGATTTTTTTCAGGAACAGCGAGGTGCCAGCTCGACGTTCAACCTTCAACTAAGGCATGCCCATTTATGCATGTCTTTGGAACGCCCATCCAACCGTGGGGAGGACATGCAGACTCCACAGAGAAGGCACGCCCCGCACTCCAGCCGAGAATCGAACGGGAGAACCTCTTGCTGTGTGGCAACAATGCTACCACTGCACCACCATGGATGTGTGTGTGTGTATATATTAATATCTATATATGTATATATATATATATATATATATATATATATATATATATATATATATATATATATATATATATATATATATATATATATATATATAAACATGTATACATACAAATGCCTACATCTATAGATATATATGTCTACATCTATATGTCTAAATATATACAGCAAGTTTTATTTATGTAAGCAGATATATATCTATATAGGTATATATGGACATACATCTGTAGATAATGTGAAAATAACAAAAATATATATGTCCACATGCACCATTAATGGGATTGAGAGGATGCAAACAATATACAGCTTGTACAAATAGGTATACCCCCCACAGCCAAACATGTCCGCCCTGCAATACACTATTAAGTGTTGCAGATCCCATAACCAGGACCTGACACAACATGGGCATCCCTATGATACATTTATGCAGATACAGCTATACACACACACACACACACACACACACACATATATATATATATATATATATATATATATATATATATATATATATATATGTGTGTGTGTGTGTGTAACTACACATACACATGCAGAGATATATATATATATAGTAAGATACATATGTAGCAGATGCACACAATATGGAGCAGCCACTATTCCTACAGTTACCACCTTACCAATTGTAGACTGCATGAGCCACACATACAAATGACAATCATTGCCTGCAACATATACCCACAGAGAAATTAAAGGATATAACACCACACACAGGTATGCATAAATGGGAAAGCTTTATTTGTGTACTATTACATTTGTATATGTCATGTGGTATAGCTTTAGACACAAACATCCATATAAACTGAGTAATGCAACTGAGAATCAGTTATACTAATACAGTAGTCTGGAAAAGTTAAATATTGCTGTCCAGGCCAATGCCATCAAGTAGTACAATAGTAAAGACAGACTGGGCCAAAGGATACCAATCAATCAACAGTAAGCAATGCAGATGTATAGTTCAGCAGCCTCTATCTACACTCTGTAGACAATCCCTAGAGGGGTAAAGACCTCAGCTGACACAATGGGATGTAACTGTTTCATAACAAGGCACAACTGACACCACCACAAGCACACTGACAAACAGAACAGTCTGTATGGCAGGTTGCAGTAGGCCTGCATTTAACCAAGGTGAATTGTTTGGTAATGTACATCCATATACCTTAAGGCAGCTCACCCCTGGTGGTCTTCAGGACTTTGGACTTTCAGGATTATGTAGCGCTCCCATATACATATATGTATATATAGATATATGTATATATAGATATAAGTATATGTATATATAGATATATGTATATATAGATATATATATATGTAAGCACATCCTATGTGCACAGATATGCCTAGTTATGTTGATATATATATAGATATCAATAACTATAATTGCATACATATCTATTCTGATATACCTACTACTGTCAATATATATGTAGATATATATAAGTATATGTGCGTATGTATCTCTATCTGTATATGTGTAGACATATATTGCTCTGTGTATGTATATATCTGGGTGTTTATTTGTACAGATATGTACATATACATATCCATCTATGTATGTTGATATGTATATGTGTATGTCTATATAGATATCTGGATAATTATATATACATATATCTTCACCATATGTCCTGAACATGGAGTGTAGCCCTACCTCAGCCCCTTTAGTCCCAACTTTGTAGTCCAAGGGGATATCAGGTATGTATAGCAGGTACATTTGTAGACTATTTCTACTGTAATATGGAGTGTCTTCACAGGCATGGTGTGTGTAGGAGGTCACATCTGCTTTTGACATGTGCGCCATTGGCTACTGACAGACATCCTAAGGACAACATAGTACAGTACCACTGCTAGCACTTTATGCTCTTGTGGACTACAGCAGAGATAATGGCCAATATATGTGGGCAGTCTGACACACTCTGGACAGTCCAGAGGTATACACATAACCCCTTAATGCAAGACATGTAGACCAATCCTGACAATGTGGATGTTAACAGCCATGTAGATGGGCATAACACATAACTACAGGTATACATGTGCCACCATAGGTTATGCATTCACACATCCCTGCCTGTCCTGCCACATAATAGCCACTGGTACAGAGGTGCCAAGGCCACATACTACCCACTAGATATTTACATACATCTGTACAGCATTCCACTGCTCTGTCTGACATACATGACTGTTATGGTGGCCCAGCAGCAGTACATATGGCAAGTATCTGTACATTACATCTCACTGGGTAAGTACACTAAGCTGCTAGGCATGTAACAAAGCACTGTGCAGGCTACAGGCAGACCGGCTTAACACTGGCCTACATTTCCTATGGGGAAATGCACATGTACCTGCATATATAGCAGGCTCTACAGGCATGCCACAGCAGAGAGTAACATACACCTGTGTGAAAGTGCATAACAACAACCAATGTGAACACAGCCACAGTCATATATGGTATGCTAGCGTATTATTACAGTATATGGACTATCTGTTCAACACCAACCTCATATGTGCCACTTACACAATAACCCTACATACACTGGGCCACTACACAGTGTGCTCCAATGCCTGTCTGTGGTATGGGATATGTGGGTGTATGGCCCTGCGAACATGTCAGCCGATAGGGTAACGTACAGTGGATCAGCATGTAACATCAGATAGAACAGGACCAAGAACAATGACATCTACCACAGTCTGTACACAGGCCAAGGTACATATTAACAATACATACATTGCCGACAATCACCATAAGTACACAGATTTCAGTACTGTACACACAACCACAGAATGTCCATGTTATGTCATCAAATATAACCCCTACTATACATAACATGTAGCAGTCTGATATCTCACTGGCTTATCAGATATGATGTCACTAATTATGGTGTACAGCACATATGCATCCTTATGTACAAAGGTTGACAGGGTTGTGGCTGGAGGCACATTCACAGGGACAATATTAACATGTTGCTGTGATAACCTCATACATTTACTGTTGTAACAGGGTTTGTTGCAACATATGTCCTATGAGGGATATGAAGTCAGTAACTCTCACGGTTGTCACCATCTACAGACTGCAATCCTCCCACTACCTTCTGCAGTTCACAGATAGGTAGTCTCTGGGTAACACCTGAAACAAAAGGCACCACACACTGGCCAGTCTGCAGATGACCTCACATATGGGTGTGCCCTCATAAACATAGCACTGACATGGCAGGTATGAAAACATGTAGGTCAGTCATATTCACACACATCCTGTTAAACCAACATTACTCCAAATGCAGTATAGCAGCACTTACAGTCTGTAGACAGGTCAGACACATCCCCCACCTGAGTGTTGGCCTGTTTCCACAGTGTATGTTGTTAGAGGTAATTCCCCAATCCATCTGAGATGCTGTTTGCCAAACAACAGATCGAGTTCCTGCTCACAGTGAATGAAAGGCCCAACACCAACATGATGTTCCTAGATACTGGTGTGTGTGTTTCCATGCAATTGGCTATGGGAATGCTACCACAGCTGTTCCATATGCAATCAGATAGAGGAGGGCTGCAATTTGTGCAGAGGCCAGCAGCTGATCCTGAGCATCACTTAAAATACACATGCTGCTGCCTAAGCAATGCAGGTGTAAGTTTCCACATCCACCAGAGAGGGAGTGAGAGAGACAGAGAGAGGCATAGAAAAGCCTGGAAGGGGTTGGAGAGTAAAACTTAAGCATGTGTGTGTCACACACCTACCAGTACAGGGTATCAGACCCCTGATGACTATGTAGTGCTATCACATGTCCATGCAGTTCTTGCATGCGCCACATAGATTACATGTTGGGGAGCCCTACGAACATATATGTGATGGTGAGTGACATTTGCAACAGGGATATGGTAGCTATGTGGTAGCTGTAGTACACGTGCCTGTCAGCATGAACAGGTGTCAGCGTCAACACAGCCACACTCTCACAGGGATGCACACACATTGACACACTTGGCAGGGCTAGGAATACAACTCATCACTAGTGGGATTGCCACAATACAGTACTGTGCAGGTATCACATGCACCACAGGGGTCATACGGAGGTTATATGTGCAAAGGGTATACGGAGGTATATGACATCAGACAGCATGCTTCAGTATACAAATGGGGGTTGCAGTGATTGTGAATGTGGTCATATGCATCATACAGCACACACACAGACATGGGTGCCAATACTGACATGCATGGGTGCACTGCTTCATGGATGTGTTGTGGTTGATGGTGCCAGACGGCTATACAAGGCTAGGTGATAGGTATACCTTGGCATTAGGCCACATGACAATGGTCTGCAATGTGGCTCAGGGGTGTAGTGTCTGGAGTTGCCCACACAGGTGGGCACTGTATTCACCATCCATTCACCTGGGTGACTACTGCGTGTGGCCTATGCTGTGCATTGCTTGCCATGTATGTGTTCCTTAGTCCATGATATGGACAGTGTCTGAGATGTGCACACCTCCCACATGCATGTACAGTGACATGTGGAACTGTACCTGGGGTGTCTGGCCCATGTTGTATACACAGATTGTTATCATCAGATGTGCCAGTCTTGGCCTCATGTGGCAGGAACTGTTAATGGGCAGCAGGTTGACACTGCACCTACATTGATAGCATGATACCAGTTTTTCCTGGTGTCAGTGGCATCTGTCCATACAGGGCTTGTGTTTCAGGCACGGTATGTCCTTTGTGGGTCACATTTGATGGCACCACAGGTGTTGCAGGTGTCCAGTGGGGAAAATGGGGGAGGTGCACTGTCAGCATGTACATGCCTATTGGACCGATGCCAACTGCAATCACACCATGGTTACTATCAGTGAGCAGTATGCAGGGTACTACCAGCATAGCAGCTGTTGCATAGGCAAGTGTGTGTGCGTATGCAACATGGGTTGAGAGTGTTCCCTCAGTAATACAAGGGTTGCTAACGTTGTTCAACTGGCATTGATGTCACATTTAGGGGTATGGATTTACACCCCAGCCTCTCGGCTATTTCACATCTGTTATCCCTGTATGGTGGACATTGTGATATATACTTGGCCTACCATATAAGAAGTTTGCAAAACCCGCTCCACATTGAGTCCAGTTGTTACACACTCACAACCACCTCCACACATGATACGAATGACAAACACAGACACACAAACACACGCACACACACACACACACACACACACACACACACACACACACACACACACACACACCTGTCATGTCTGGGATTAGAATCCTACTTGACTAGCATATTATACTACAGCACTACGCGTTATAGGATGTGCCATGGAGATTACTGCAGTACTCCTTCTCCAAAGGTATATTTCACAGTGAATGACATCAGCAGGATTGCCAAAGTAGATCATTTGAATTGTACTGAGTGTGACTAGCCTAAAATGCATTGCTCCCAACACAGACATGGAAACACACACAAAACATCCGCAACTGCCATGTGTGGGAAAAGAACCCCTTCCAGAGTTTTATATTACACTACAGCATGATTCTGTTATAGGACACACCATGGGGATTGCTGGAGTGCACCTTCCCCAAAGGTGTATTTCACAGTGAATGACATCAGCAGGATTGTCAAAGTAGGGCATTTGAATTGTACTGAGCATGACTAGCCTAATATGCATTGCACTCCCTACACAGACATAGCAACACACGCAAAACATCCACAACTGCCATGTGTGGGAATAGAATCCCTACCAGAGGTCTATATAACACTACAGCATGATGCTGTTATAGGACGCACCACAGAGATTGCTGGAGTGCCCCTTCCCCTAATGTGTATTTCACAGTGAATGACATCAGCAGGATTTCCAAAGTAGGGCATTTGAATTGTACTGAGTGTGACTAGCCTAAAATGCATTGCTCCCTACAAAGACACAGAAGCACACACAAAATATCCACAACTGCCATGTGCGGGAATAGAACCCCAACCAGAGTTCTATATCACATTACAGCATGATGCTGTTATAGGATGCACCATGGGGATTGCTGGAGTGCCCCTTCCCCAAAGGTATATATCACAGTGAATGACATCAGCAGGATTGCCAAAGTAGGGCATTTGAATTGTACTGAGTGTGACTAGCCTAAAGTGCATTGCTCTCTACACATATAACACAAACAGACACAATTGCCAAGTCTGGGGTTAGAACTCCTACCTAACTATTTTATCACTCTACAGCTGTACACAGTTATGGAACGTGCTATGGAGATTACTGGGCTACAACCTTCCCAGAGGTGTATTTCTAGGTGGATGACATCAGCAGCCTTACCAAAGTAGGACATTTGAATTGTAGGGAGTGTGAGTAGCCTAAAATGAATTGCTTTCTACACAGACAGGGACAGACACACACACACACACACACACACACACACACACACTTGCCAAGTCTGGGATTAGAAATCCTACCTAACTGTTTTATCACACTACAGCAGTACACAGTTATGGGATGTGCTGCAGAGATTACTGGGCTACAACCTTCCCAGAGGTGTATTTCTAGGTGGATGACATCAGCAGCCTTGACAAAGTAGGGCATTCGAATTGTAGGGAGTGTGAGTAGCCTGAAAGGAATTGCTTTCTACACAGACAGGGACACACACACACACACACACACACACACACACACACACACACACACACACACACACACACACACACACACACACATATGCTTGCCAACTCTGGGATTAGAACTCCTACCTATTTTATCACACTACAGCAGTATGCAGTTATGGGACGTGCTATGGAGATTACTGGGCTACAACTTTCCCAGAGGTGTATATCTAGGTGGATGACATCAGCAGCCTTAGAAAAGTAGAGCATTTGAATTGTAGGGAGTGTGACTACCCTAAAAAGCATTGCTCTCTACACAGACAGAGATAGACAGACACGCACATAGTTGCCATGTCTGGGATTGGATCTCCTAACTAACTAGTTTATCACACTACAGCAGTATGCAGTTATAGGACAAGCCACAGAGATTACTGGGCTACAACTCTCTCAAAGGTGTATTTCACAGTGGATGACCTCAGCAAGCTTGTCATAGTAGGGCTATAGGGAGGACAGTGTGTGTGCATGAGCCATAACCCCTTAATGTAGAGATTGACACACCACATGCGGCAACACATGGGGTCATATTTCACATGTACATGTATACAGCTGCTAGATGACTACTTCCTTGTACAGTCATGTTGCACAGCTAGCACTTGCACCACATAGTCTGTAATGCTGACAGATACTGGTGGCTCGTGTCTACAGTGAGGGACATCTGAACCTCATGCGGTTGTGGCACTTTGGCTGTGTGCTGGGTGGGACAGGCCTGGATGGATCCTTGTCACAGTCACCCTCTTCCACACATCTATGTGCATCTACCTTTGGCTTATTATAGTGTGTTGCCCTTAGATATATGCCTCTATTCCCATCCACTGTGGTGTGCAAAGCATGAGTGGTGCATACTGAGGAGTGTCTGCACTAACATCTGCAACTGCCAGATATGTCTGGTCCACTGGTGTTTCCAGACATGGCCTTCATTTGTTTAAGTGTGTGAGCATGCCCAGTATGACCTTTCAGTATGTTGTTGACTGACATTGCCTTCATTTCTCTAAGTGTATGAGCATGCCCAGTATGCCCGTCTGTATTGAATGTGTGGATCGAGTCCAGGTAGTTTGTACTGCAGTGCAGACCTTTGTGTTGTACACCTACAGGTAGCATGCTGTTTCTGCAAGGTATCCGCTGATCATTTGGCAATATGGGGACAAACTGTGCAGGGGATAGTGTGCACTGTAGGTGATCATGTCTGTGCTGCTTCAACTGCATGGTATTGCTGTTAGCAGTGATATTCAGACATGTAATGTTATACACAGTGATGTTTTTTGTCTTCATCTACTGTCAGGTGGACATTCTTGCTCACAGTGATGTCTTGGGGGACAAGGGTGATTGCAGCTCTGTCCAGTATTGTGGGCAGACACCTACATATTCATGGTAAGTTATGCCATTCTGGAGGGGAGCTGCAGATACTTGGTGCTGGGTTTGTGTATCCGGTTCAGCACCTTGGTACAGTACTGGTAGAGGATCCCATACTTGTATGCCCATTGGCATGACAGTATGGGCTTATTTTGCTGTGGCAATGCCTCACAGCTGTACAGATTCACACAGGTCAGCCAAGGGCAGAGGCCATGGGTCAGGATATTTACCCTATTGTGGTGTACGGGCAGGTGTATAGCCACCCATGTATGTGTTTACAGCCAGGGATAGTGTGTGCACACAGCTTGGTGTCAGACTCTGCACATTCCATGCTGCCCATGCTCCCACCCCCCTCTGTTATTCTAACCTCTTCCGTACATTATGCATACATTCCCTGATACTTTCCCTAAGGGTATTGCCCCATCACAGATGTGTGTTAGTGTTGGTCCACACTTCATGCAGTGGGACATGGTGGACATGTTACTGTGGTTTTTCCACATTGCCTTGCATATGGCTTATGTGGAGTGTGTTATGTTACTTGGGTGTCTGTGGCATAAAATGCATTGGCAGTACGTGTGAGACACAGGCCTTTGGCAGATGCCTGTGGGGCATTAGGTGTTGCTGCATGCCAGATGTGGCAGGTCACTACATTCTGTCAGTCCTACAGTCTGTTCCCCTGGGGTGACAGGGTAGGTGTGATAGGTGTTCATGCCAATACCTCCTAACAGTCTTGCTCAGGTGATGTGGATGCTGGCAGGTTGCTACCTACCGCTAGGGACACACCTGCATGGGACACCTGCACCGCATGCTGCAGTCTTCCACTGTTGCCATATACAGGTGGGGTCTTAATGTACCCATTCCCCACAGAAGAGATATGACCAGAGAGGTGCCTGTGGGTGGTGTTTGCATGAGCTTGGTGCATGTGTGCTATGGACACTACTTGCATCTGACACACAGATATGCACTGGACATTCCTGCTTGCATCTGCAGGTACATCAGCTGTTTCCCAATACATCAGTCCTACCTCCTTTGTGATCTGTGAGTGTTTGGGCAGACAACACCAGTATCCCCTACTACAGGACCAAATAATGTGATGCATACCTGTATGTACGTTTCCAAGGGTGTGTCCATTTCACAGTGACACAATATATACTGTATTTCTGGGGTACCTTCCCTGTGTACTACTTGTATATGTAGACCAACAGCCATGCCATGTCAGTCTTTCAGATGGTGACACATATTACCGCCATACATTTGCAATGGCTTACTGCTAGCTTGTGTTATACTGATGGGTATTGTGTATAGCACTGCAGTTGTGAGAATTTGTCCCTGTCATCAGAGGTAGTGGGGAATGGCCACCAGGCCTACTTCAACATGTATACATACCGACCACTCTCACACAATATGGGACACACACCAACCTAACACACACATACCTGCATATTGTGCAGATGCTACAACCTATCCTGCTACCTTGGCCACCTCTGTGCATCTGTGTTCCACTGGTATTAGACCTACACATACATGTTACTACATTTCCACATAGGGTTGTGGGGGGCACACCTGACTGTTATGATGAGTGTACATCACATGGGGGGGGGGAGCACACCAACTGTTACTGCATAATTAAGTAGGGTTGGAGGGAGCACACCTGACTGTTTCTGCATTCCTAAACAGGACTGGGGGCACACCTAACTATTTCTACATATCTACACAGGATTGGGGGCACATCTGACTGTTACTACATTTCTACATAGGATGGGGGGCACACCTGACTATTTCTACATTTCTACACAGGATTGGGGGGCATACCTGACTGTAACTATATTTATACATAGGATGGGGGGCACACCTGACTATTTCTACATTTCTACACAGGATTGGGGGCACACCTGACTGTTACTACATGTATACATAGGATGGGGGGCACACCTGACTATTTCTATATTTCCACACAGGATTGGGGGGGCACACCTGACTGTCACTACATTTCTATATTGGATGGGGGGCACACCTGACTACTTCTACATTTCTACACAGGATTGGGGGGCACACCTGACTGTTACTACATGTCTACGTTGGATGGGGGGCACACCTGGCTATTTCTACATTTCTACACAGGACTGAGGGGGCACACCTGACTGTTATTACATTACTACATAGGGGGCACACCTGACACTTGTACACATTTGCTATGACTGTACTGGTATGTCAGGTACCCCATTTCATTCTGTATTCTAACCTATCATGCTGAATAGAGGCATACCAGTGTACTACAGATCTTAGCTTTGATTGACCTACATATTAGTTTCTGACTTCCTACCCTTCAGAACTAATGTCCCACTGCCTGACCTGCTGTAGTCTGCGTAGGCCTGTGGGGGAAGTTACCCATAGGCATCATTCAGAGGCCATAGCACAGCCTTTGTTTGTGTTTGTTTACACCTGTCCTGCTGGCTGTGACTGTTGTTGGCTATGTGAACCCCCCCTGGACTGGCATGTGTGAGTCACTTACCTTGTGGGTGACCCAGTAATGAGGGTGGTGCTGCAGGGCTGCCTATGTTGGATGCACATAGTACACTCCCTACACATGGTTAAACACAGATAGTGTCATGTTTGGTATCCCTTTTACTGTATGTGAGAGTCAGAGAGAGGTGTTATTCCCTGGGTCCCTCCTGTGTCAGTGTATGTGCTATGCATTGCCTCTTTTCCAAGGCCAGGGCATACTGAGCATGCCTCCTTCTGCCTACTGGGGCAGGCTCAGGTTGCTCCTCCTCTGAGTCACTCTGTGCCTGTGCAGGCCTTGGCAAAGGTGGGGGGGCTGTGTGGCCCTGCCCCATGCTGTTCCTGCTGCAGCTGTTTCCGCAGGATCATATTGTGTAGCATGGCACATATGATGACAATTTGGGTACATGTAGCTGGTGAGTACTGCAAGGATCCATTGGATGTGCCCAGGCACCGGAAACTTGACTTGAACATCCCAAACACACGTTCCACTATAATTCTGGTCTGTGCGTGTGCCTCATTATGGAATTCTTGTTCAGGTGTGTGTGCATTTCTGATGGGTGTCATCAGCCATGGCTCCAGTGCGTATCCAGCATCCCCCACTAGGTGACCGTGAGGGATGTCCCCATTGGCAAATCTCTGGCACAGCTGTGTCAGATGCCAGAGGAGGGAATCATGATAGCTTCCAGGGCAGCCAGCACACACATTCATTATTATGCCCTGGGCATCGCACACGACCTAGCAGTTGATGGAGAGGAAGCCCTTGCAGTTGATATAGACCCTTCCCCGCTCACCAGGTGGTGCTTTGATGCATATGTGCATGCAGTCTATAGCACCCACTGCCTCAGGGTATTCTGTTATTTGGTGGAAAAGTTGCATATTGCTGGCCAATGACTCACGGGTGTTGGGGAAATATGCGTGCTCACCGACATGTTCTGACATGGCATCCAAGAACTGGTGGAGTACTCTGGATGCTGATGCCTGTGAGATCCCCATGATATCCCCAGTTGGCCTTTGGAAGGTACCTGTGGCTAGTATTCTTAGGGCTACACATACCTTGGTATCCACTGGGATGGGTAACAATTTGCTGTAGAAGGTCCCTGTCCACCCTATAGTGCTCCACTGTCTCCAGCTTATGTAGCCCCTGGTAGGTTACCATGGGTCTGTACACTCTTCTTCGTCTCCTCACTGTGGGTTGATTGACAGCATTTACATCCTCACCATCCTCAGCCTCTTCCACAAGTTGTATGATAGCTATTGCAGCCCCTATCATTTTGTTGTTTTGTTTGTTAAAAGTTCCCCGCTTGTATACACCGGTGGTGTAGAGTGTGGGGAAAATCAGAGAGGAAGTTGTTTGCATAGTTTATAGTAGTGTTCTGTGCTGGGCTGGTCTGCTGCCTGTGTAATTGGCTGATTCTGATACATTTCACCAGCCAGCTATGTTAGTTCTCCTAGATTACCTTCCTACTACTGTTTTTCCCTTCCCAGTGCCTTCCTATTTAAGCCCGGGGGCACGCTACACAAACAGAGTGCTGAAATCTGCACAGAGCTGCTATTGCCTGGTTTAACTTTTTTTTTATATCTTTAAAACCTGGTGCGAGGCGCTCACACCCGCTTAGGTAATGTAAAGAGTGCTAGGCAGACTCAGACACACCTCCTTGCTTAGCTGTGCTTAGCTAGGAGCAAACCTGAGCCACAGGGCTCCAGTCCACTTACAGTATGCCAGCCACACACCCCCATGATGTCAACTAACTCCTAGGCTTGCACCAAGCTGTTCCTACTCTTACACTGCTAGGCCCTGACTAGCATGCTGAGGAAAATTGGGATTCACTATCATTCCCCTCATTTGCATAGGATTGCCTGCTAATGCATAGTTACATGTCTCACACTGAGCATCCCCCCTTAGCAACCACTACTCAGTGTTGTCTTCTGCCTGCCCTTGACTTTCATGGCAGAATAGTGATTTTAGTTAGAATGCTTATTTTAGGTTTATTTTATTATTTTCCCCCCGATTCCATTTGCATGTCACTGCCCTACACTTAAACAGCCGAGATCAGCAAAAAAAAAAAAAGTTGATTTTTTATTTTTTAGGCTGTTTGCACTGCCAATGGCTTTATACTTGGCCATTAGCATGCTTCCTGACTGATATGCAGCCTTTATTTGGAGCTGTCACGGCTCCATTTTGGATTTTGCAGACATATACTCGGTTACTATCCGAGTACATTTCTGTAGATTACAGTAGTCCTGCATGACGTGGTGGTGGTGCTGTGGTAGCGTTGTCACCTCACAGTAAGACATTGTCCTGTTCGATTCTCAGATAGAGCGTCTTCTGTGTGGAGACATGCGTGAATGGGTGTACCTTCGTTGAAGGTGTGCGTCAGGGCCGGCAACTCGGCACGTAAAAATCTACTGCCAATCATTAGCAGACCGGAGTTCCGCTATGGCGACCCCTAACCAGGAAAAGCCAAAAGACACAACACAACACTAGTCCTGCACGGCCGGATTCAAGCTTCCTGGATCGCAAATTCACCTCATTTGCATGGATATCTCCTGCAAATGTGGTGATTTGCATACATGGGCTTAGTCCATGCAGGACTAGTGCAGGAGTGCTTGTGCATGCCCCTGAAAGGCTGTTCCTGGATTGCATGGCAGACATATTGCCTGCTGGAGCTCCTACACTAATCCTGCATGCCATGCAAGGCATGCAGAATCTGGGGGTCTTTCTTAAAGCAAGCTGAACTTTGGTTTGCAATAGTAAGTAAGGGAATATAAGGAGCAGTATTTTATGAATGCCTATACTTTGGCCAATCTGCTAAATACAATGGATGGATAGCATTATACTTTCTGCTGTATACAGCATGGTTTTACTGTACAAGAGTGCCCAGCGCACAGACACTGGAACTAGGAATCTGTATTACAAATAAAATGTCCCACTAGAAAACATACTGCCCTTATGTAAGAATATTCCTAATTTGTACTGTTACATCCCTTCTGTTTTAATTTTTCCCCTACAGTGCAGAAAAATATTACTGTTTGTGTCTTTCAGCTTTTCCCAGTTAGGGGTTGCCACAGCGGAACTCCGGTCCATTAATCGAACAGGACAACGTCTTGCTGTGAAAAATATTACTGTAATAATTTAATTAAAATCAAAACTCATTCAAACAGTACTTTCCATCTAACTACAGTTTTTCACATATGATCTAGCCATCCTGTGCCCAGATGTAGTATGATTTATCTGAAACTGTACTCTGTATTTTATATCAGTTTTGCTTTACAATACCTTATGCATTGTCTGTTACTATACATAGCATTGTTTATGTACCGTGTCACAGTGTACATCTGCACCCATGTAGTGGCTGAAAGGGGCCTTTAGACCATCCTACTTATCTAGTTAACAAAACTTTAAATATATACATAGATAGATAAATAAATAAATTGCACTCATGTCCTCCTGAAAGGAAAGGAAAGGTAATGCCTAATATCACTTGCCATAGCCCTTTTATTCTTTGGCCATCTCTCTGGTTTGCCCTGTACAGGTTTATGCAGTTTGTTGTCCATTCGGATAAATTTTAGTCTGTCCTCTTGATGGATATGTAGTGAACTATGTTAATTATGTTAGCACTGTTTGTCTTGAACTCGGCTGACTATAGCTCTTAGGTAGGTATGATCTGCTTAAAGTGTCAGTAATAAGAATATATCTGCATAGCAGTCTTTACTTGTGGATCTGCTGCAGTCATGTGATAACACTTTTAGACACCCATCTCCTGTGATCACATCTGTATAATCTGTCTTAATGTTTTCCATTGTCAACTGAACTTCAGTTTTAGTCATAATAGCATCCATAATCAGCATGTTTTAATGTGTCTTCATTAATTTCATGGCCTACACACATCTGTAACGTTGGAAGCATTGAGTTGTCTCCAACAACCATGAATTCCAGCCTGCACTCTTTTCTTTTTCTTTGATTTCTTTCTGGCTCAGCCTATGAACCGTACAACTCAACCTCACAAAATGACATACAAACTCAATCTACTCATTCTACAATCATTCCTCCTAGGGACAAATCTTCTCCCAATATTCCCCTAATATTGTACTTCTCACTGAAACTTGGCTAAAACCTACTACCACCCCTCCCCCACAATAAAATACTTCCACCAGGATATAATATCATACGTACAGACAGAATTAGTAAAAGAGGATGTGTGGCCCTACTCTTTAAAATCCAACTCTCTATAGAACTTTAGATGAAAAAACAATAAACCTTAACAATGCCGAAGTAGTATTTGCTAAACTAAACATTAACCACAAGAAACATATATATATATATAGTAGGTATCTGTATGCCACCAGGGGATAATATCCAAACATTAGAAAGTATACTACACTGGACCAGTAAAATATTAGGGTCTATATTAGAACATCAAAGTTTCACAACTTCGAATGTTCTAATATCGAATCCTATTCAGCGAACGCTGACAACATCGAACATGCAGAACAGCAAATTTTTTCCTAGGGAAAAAATTTGCTGTTCCGAAACACATACACACAACACAAGCACACCAAACAAACAGCAATCCACACACATACACCTAAAATCTTACATCTAACCCTACACTAAACTGTACATACACCACTAACTATCCACTTACCTTAACCCAAACCCTAACCCTAAGGTCCGTCACTATCACACACTCACCTGACCCACGCCCTAACCCTAACTCACCTAACCCGCCCTAACCCTCACGTCCACACAATCGCACACTTACCTGACCCATGCCCTAACCCTAACTCACCTAACCCGTGCCCAATGGCACATTTACCTCAACCCGACCCGTAACTTTCCACCACAGTGCTGAAAACAGTGAAGCAACAGAAATGTTCAACCAAATTCTTTCCCTAGGAAAAAATTAGGTTTTCTGCAGCTTCGTTATTTTCAGCGTTCGCTGACTAGGGTTTGATATTAGAACATTCGAAGTTGTGAAACTTCAATGTTCTAATATAGACCTAAATATTACTTCAGGAAACAATTATTATGGGCAACTTCAATGTAGACTGGTTAGATTGCAACTCCCCAAAGCCCAAAAATTGCATCAGCCTGCATGGCTTCACACAACTCATCCAGTCACCCACTAGGATTAATAAGTCATCCAACAAACAGTCTGCTCTAGACTGGATATTAACAAATAGGTAAGCCCTCTATACTCCTATTCTGGCTGTCTACCAGATAGTCTCAGTAAACACTTACCAATCTATTTACTTAGGAAAAGAGCTAACCCACCTAAACAAACTACATTTAAACAAATAAGAAACAAAAAACACCTGAACCCCAAAAACCTTATAGATATACTCAAACATTGTACCTGGACACCACTGAATCTTCTACCCGTACAAGAAGCAATTGATTACTTCAACTCTACCTTCCTATCTATACTAAACTCTCAGGCCCCTAGCAGAAATATATGTTAAATCTAATTGTGCCTTTTGGTTAACAAAAGAAACACAATCACTACTTAAATCTAGAGACAAGGCTTGGACAACCTGGAACAAAACAAAGTCCCAACCCACTTTATAAGCCTACAGGGAACTTAGAAATAAAGTCAATCAGCAAATTAAGCAAGACAAAATAAATTGCTAATCAGAAATCCAACCAAAGCACTGCAATAACCTGCAAAAATTCTGGGCAGCTATAAATAATATACTTCCACCAGGCAAAGTCAGTACACCCCCTCCTAAAACTACTAACAATTCAGACAATAATGCTACTCAATTTAATAAATACTTTATTGAAACAATCTTAACAATGTCCAACAATCAAACTCTCTCACCTATCAGAACTGCCACTCCCTCTTACAATATTAAATCCACCTTCTCCCTGCAAGCTGCAACTATAGAGATGATCACTTAAAAAGCTAAAACCTACCACATTAGCTGCAGACAACTTACCTTCCAATTTTCTAAAACTAACAGCAGACGGAATAGCCTATCCTATATCAATTCTTATCAACAGATCCATAGCAAAACAACAAGTCCCTCCCATTTGGAAAACCTCTCACGTTATACCTCTACGTAAAAGTAGCGCTTCAACAGATCTCTCTAACTACCACCCAATCTCAATATTATAACCACTGTCTAAAATACTAGCGAGGGTCATTCACATACAAATTACTGATTACCTGCATACTAACAAACTTCTAACCAACACCCAGCATGGCTTTTGATCATTTCAAAGTACATCAACCGCTCTAATGTCATTCTCCAGTACTGTCAACTATCACAGGAACAACAGTAATTATGTATCCTCTATCTTCCTTGATGTATCAAAAACCTTTGATATGGTTTCTCATAGTAAACTTCTAAACATTCTCTCTGAACTAAACTTTTGTCAATCTATCCTTGCCTGGTTCCTGAATTACCTTACTGGATGCCAGCAAGCAGTTTCTTGGCAACAAACTTTATTGCCCCTTCTACCAGTGACTCTAGGTGTCCCTCAAGTCTCAATCTTAGGCCCACTACTATTTTCAATATTTACAAATAATCTCCACATCTCAACCCCACAAGCCTCTCTCATCCAATATGCAGACGATTCGACAGTGACATGTGCTGCTTTCTCAAGAACTTAAAAATTTGACACAACAATCCTTTCTAGCAGTTGAGACCTAACTTACAAACTCTCAACTAATTTTAAACCCCCCCAAAAAAAACATGATTTTCCAACCTACTAAATCAGTCTCACCCACTAACACCTTCAACACTGTATCATTAAATAACACCACCATCTCCCCATCACTACACACCAAACTTTTAGGAGTCGAAATTTACTGCAGTTTAAAATTTGATATTCACATTTCTCAAACAGTAAAAAAAGTACACACAAAAAGCTTAGAATGTTGTATAGGAACAAACACTACTTCACTAAAAATACTAAAGTTACCATTTCCCAATCTCACTTACACTGCTGTACGCAGCTCCCATACTCATAAATCTAAAAAAATCAGAGCTATCAATACTTGAATTCTGTTATAACAAAATTGCCAGATATGCTACAAATTTACCAGCTAGACCTCACCATTGTATAGCACTCAAGTAACTCAACTGACTAGAGCTCCCCCACCTTCACTACAACCAGTTAACCATGGCCCATAAAATACTCTATGAAACTGAGAAAACATCTGTCCTACAAATATTACTTCAACCATATGACACTAACAGAAAACTCTATGCACCACTAATAAACACCACATAAAAATAAATACAACCAAAAATCAAGCAGGAGATTCCCTCTTCACAAATTATATAGGAAAAATCTGGAATGTACTACCGGAAAACATTACAACTATTACATCATTGGCCCAGTTTAAAACGCTAAAAATGAAACATTCAATAAATGACTGTGTCCTTGCTCTACTCCAGACTAACCTCTGCCTCTGACTATGCTACTACCTTGCTTCACTTACTGACTAAACCATCTCATCGTTCTATTCTATTACATATGCCTCTTTGCATACTAACAATCAGAGTACTATACCATTGTAGAGCTGATGACATATTAAGACCAGACATTTCAATTTCTTTGTAAACTATATTCAGAAATTGTGTAATGTCATATTGGTCTCTATTTATTTACACAGAAATGTATAACCTCATCACTGTCTCTCTCTAAAAACATTAAACTGGCTAGAATTTCCCCACCATCTTCTTCTCTCACAGCTCATGGTTATTCATTCCATTTTATATCAGCCTTCATACTGTCCCAACCTGTCCTCCCTTATCTCCTACTACACTCCTACTAGGACTCTTTGAAGCTCTGTCCATGACCTACTACAAATCCATCAACCAAAGAATAAATCTGGTTGCAACCTTTACAGTTACAACCCTGCTAAATCATGGAACAAACTCCCATGGGAAATCAGGACTATCAACAATGCTAAAAAATTAAAATCGGCCTTGAAAGAATACCTGAACAGTCAATGGGCCTGCCATTGTACTCAGCCTCCTTAACATATTCTCAGATGCTCAGCCTCCCTAACTTCTTCTCCTTCCTATTACCTGTTGCAGCACACTAAACCCTCTAGTCAGTCTCTCCCCTACCTACATAATCACACTTCTCCTTCTCAACCTAAACTTACTTCTCTCAAGTCACCCTTATCAACTTCTTATTACTGAAACTCCTTTAACCAACACTTCCCAACTATGCTGCATTGCCTCCACTATCCTATTCTCTAAATCAAGGTTTATAATCAATTTGTTATGGGTAAACCCAAGCATAAACCTCTACTACTTTTGTTTGTAGTTAACTTGTCTGGATTTTAAACTCTTTTTATTGAAAAACTCATCTTAATATTTGTCTGTACACAATATAAATTCTATTTCAAATATTATTAATATGTTCCTAACAACTGCTACCTGGAACTTTTCTCCAGATTGTTGAATTGTAATCTAAACTACTTCAATGTATACATATTTGTGGAGCTTTTCTCCCTGGGCCTCCGCTGAAAAAGGGCTACCGGCTCAGTTGGACAAACCCGGCCAACAAATGTAAAATAAATAAAAGAAATAAATAATAATGATATAATGTCTTTCTAGTTTATTGTTTAATCTTTTGATTCTTATTGATTTGGTTAAAACTTATGTACTATCTAAACTTAGTAATCGATTAATTAGCCTTTATGTATAGCTGCTTGTCCAAACTATGTCTAAGCTAGTATTTAACTTCTTTGTCCTATGTATACTACTGATATATTCTATTTCTGTGCATTCAGTGTGGAGCTTTTCTCCCCAGGCCTCCACTGAAAAAGGACATGTATCCAGTTAGACTTTCCCAGTAAACAAATATAAAATAAAATAGAAAAATAAAATAAATAAAATAATAATTAAGTCTGCAAGTACCTAGACCCTGTAGTGTACTTTTATTGTACATTACTACCTCTTAGTTTATATTTTAATCTTGGACGTTGGAGTCCAGCAGGATCATTTGCATGAATAATATTGCATCTTTTCCCACAATACACCTGAATTTTCATTTGTTTTCCCCTACAAGCTTGATGGCAAGTAAGTGCAGGACACCAGTGTTTGCCCTCTTAAGTAACATGCACATTTTAGTTCAGCACACAAAATATGTTCTTATGTACCATTTTTAGTGTTATTTACAATACATAGTGATTTTCCCTTAATTTGCTTTATTTTAATTTTGAATAGGAAAAAGGAGAACTCTGGTTGATAAACTGCACACTCAAGCACGAACTCAAAGTCAGATAAAAAGAAACTGGGTGCACACCATGGTAGAACACAAACACTTTAATGTAACAAAAATGATAAAGCAATGGTAAGAGCTTTCACTACCATCAAGATAGCTTCATCAGACCTCATTAAAACAGTCTTCCCTCCACTATTTAAATGTAAACCATCCAATCAGGAACCAAGAAACAAATCACCTATTACTTAAAGTTGCAATACACCTTATTAAAACATTATTTCTTAGCACACACATAAATAGAATAAATACAAATATCTCAAAAGATACATGTTTTTCAACCAAAAATATAAAATAAAATAAATAAATACATGTAATAAAATGCAATAATACGTCAATGTTTTAGGGAGTGAGATTTCAAGTGGGGTTTCAGAGATACACGCTTCCTCACTGATGTCTGGAAACTTATCTGCATCTAACTATATAATCCACTGTTGCTCCCTTCCTTCTGTGAAATTCTTGATATCACCCCCTCTAATGTTCGTAGCTATAATCTCTAAAAACTAAAAACCTAAAACTATGCTCATCACTGTTGTCTATTACATGTTGCCCCAATGCACTCTTAGCCCTCTTGTTCCTCACATCCCCTATGTGTTCTAAGATTTGTTCTTTCAGGCACCTATTGGTCTTCTCTATATAGTATACAAAACACACTGAGCAATAAGAAAAATAAATCACATGTTTTGTATTACAGTCAGCATACAAAGATGTCTCTATAACAAACCCTTTCTGTGGCTGTTCAAAATGGTTGGCTTTGTAATGTCTACATGAAAAGGTCCCCTGTCTGTGTGATGGTGGTGTAGATGATTTGCTGGCACTGTTATAGCATAACTGCCTCTTTAGTGACTTACTGTTTCTAAAACTGAAATCAGGGTCATTCCCAATCAACCCTCCACACTTCTCATCCATACTTAATATACCTCAGTTCTTCATGACATCACATATCTTATTGACATTACTACTATATATCAGGATTAACCTAGTCATACTATTTCTATGAGACCTCTCTCTATCAATGAGAGTATTTTCACATCTATCTGAAAAATAGGGGCAAGCTCTGGTCCCTTGTTCATCAAGGGCTTCAGCAATCAGGGCATCCACATCATTCACCTTGTACCCTCTTTGTAAAACCTCAGCCTTAATTCTTGTAATGCTACCTTCATATCCTCGTCATTATTATGTAGGGTCATAGGTAGGTACTAGGCTACTGGCCCTGGGGCCTATACAAGCCTAGCCAAAAAGTACCCTGGCTTTCGCCACCCAAGAAAATTATTTTCCTGTGCCCCTGTCAAGCAGAACCACATAAGTGATCCCCGGGGTGAATTTCCTATTACCCATCCAATCATCAAGATTTTTCTTAAAGAGTGCTAATGAGGAGCTCTGTTTGACATAGATAGGTAGTCTGTTCCAGAGTATGGGAAGTCTCTGGGACAGGAATCTATCCCTCCAGCATGTTCTGTTTATTGCGGTGACAAGGTTTAGGTCCCTAGAGCGTGTAGATCGGAGAGATTGGGATTTCTTTAAGTGGAGCATGTCCAACAGCTCTGGGTTTGACATAGCTTTGTATGTTAGGCAGAGACCGCCTTTGAGTAGGCGATATGAGACGGAGTAAAGCTGGAGTTTTTTTGAGTCGGTCTGCGTAAGGCATCTGTTTGAGGCCAGTAATCCTCTTTGTGAGGTATTTTTGTGGCCTTTCCAGTTGTTGTAGATGTCTTGTGAGGTACATACCAAAAGGGGCATTGTACTCTATGATGGGTCTACTGAGTGATGAGTAAAGGGGAACAATGATCTCTTTTTTTCTGGATGAGAAACCTTTTGTGATGAAGTGTGCCATGTAGAAGGATTTCCTGACCACTGTGGTGATGTGATTATGTGATGACCAGGCTCGTCAGGATAATGAGGCGGTAGTTCCCAGGATCTGTTGTGGCCCCCCCCCTTTATGGAGTGGGATAACCGTTGCGGTGCACCATTCAATGGGCACAAAGCCTGAGGTGAGGCTATGATTGAACATGGTACTTAGGTGGGGTGCCATTTCATTCTGTAGTTCATGTAGAAGGCAGCCTGGGATGTTGTCAGGTCCCATGGATGCTGTAATCTCATTATTCACATTGCTTGGCCTTTCACAATGTTTTTATAGACATGACGGGGATACATACTCCCCTTGTGTAAAAAAGCATTCCTCTTACATGGCTTTTACATATAGAAGTCCTAACATAACAAAATAAACTTTTACTGATTTTATTATCTAAAAATTCTATAACATCAGATGAATAATTATAACTAAACTTTAAAAATTGTGTAGTGTTATGTAAGTAGTCTTCAAAACGTATGGCCTCTTCAGCAGGTCCATCCCACAAGACAAAAATATTATCCACAAACCTCTTATAAGTCAAAACACATTGAGCAATAAGAAAATCCAGAGAAAGGGTTCATTATAGAGACATCTTTGTATCGTGACTGTAATGCAAAAGATGTGATTTATTTTTCTTATTGCTCAGTGTGTTTTGTATACTATGTAGGGAAGACCAATAGGTGCCTGAAAGAATGAATCTTAGAGCACGTAGGGGATGTGAGGAACAAGAGGGCTAAGTTCATTGGGGCAAATTGTAATAGACAATGGGGATGAGCATAGTTTTTAGATTTCTAGTTTTAGAGATTATAGCTACGAACATTAGAGGGGGTGATATCAAGACTTTCACAGAAGGAAGGGAGCAACAATAGATTATACGGTTAAATGCAGATAAGTTTCCAGGCATCAATGAGCGTGTATCCCTGAAACCCCACTTGAAATCTCACCCCCTAAAACATTGATGTATTATTGCATTTTATTACATGTATTTATGTATTTTATTTTATAGTTTTGGTTGAAAAACGTGTTTCTTTTGAGATATATATATATTTATTCTAGTTATGTGTGTGCTAAGAAATAATGTTTTAATAAGGTGTATTGCAACTTTAAGCAATAGGTGATTTGCTTCTTGGTTTCTGATTGGATGGCTTGCATTTAAATAGTGCAGGGAAGACTGTTTTAATGAGGTCTGATGAAGCTATCTTGATGGTAGTGAAAGCGCTTACCATTGCTGCTTTATCATTCTTGTTTCATTAAAGTGTTTGTGTTCTACCATGGTATGCACCCAGTTTCTTTTTATCTGACTTTATTTTACACTTTTTAGAAAAGTGTTTGTCCTTATAATACTTTTTTACTGCTTTTGAAAAGATGAGCATTCCATTTTGTTTGCCTCATGAGACTTTCCACAATGCTTACAATTACTAAGGCTGATATAGTCCCCTGGATTCAGCAAGCCCTGCACTGTGTGCAGGAATAGTGCAGGATCTCTAGGAGGCAATATGTCCACCGTGCGATATCCAGGAATAAACTGCACGAGCACTCCTGCACTATTCCTGCATGGATGCATCTCCTGCATGCAAATTACTCCATTTGCAGGGGAAAAACATGCAAATGAGATGAATTTGTGATCCAGGAAGCTGTCAGCGGGCCGTGCAGGACTAGTGTAGCGTGTAGAAAATGTACTCGGTTAGTAACCGAGTACATTTTTGCAAACTACAAAATGGAGCCATGACAGCTCTAAATAAAGTGTGTATATTATGGGAAACCATGCCAATGGCCAAATATACAGCCATTGGCATGGAAAATAGTTTAAAAAATAACTTTAATTTTTTTTAGCTGATTTCTGCTGTTTAAGCATAGGGCAGTGGAGCTCAAATGGGATCGGGCCGAAAATATAAAAAATAACCTGAAATAAACATTCTAACCAAAATCAATATTTTGCCATTATACTCAATGGCAGGCAGAAGACAACATGGCCAGTGAATAGTGGTTGCTAAGGGGGGAGGCTCAGTGTGGGACCTGTAGCTACGCATTAGCAGGCAATCCTATGCAAATGAGGGGAATGATACTGAATCCCAGATTTCCCCTCAATGCTAGTCAGCACCCAACAGTGTAAGCGCAGGAATAGCATGGTTCAAGCCTAAGAGTTAGTCTGTCTGAGATATGACATCAGGCATACTGTAAGAGGACTGGAGCCCTGTGGCTTGGGTTTGTCCTTAGCTTAGCAGAGCTAAGCAAGGGAGTGTGTCTGAGGCTGCCTAGCACTTTTTACATTGCCTAAGCGGGTGTGCGTGCCACGCACCAGGTTTTAAAGGAAAAAAAAGTAAACCAGGAAATAGCAGTTCTGTGCATATTTGAGTACTGTGTTTGTGCGGCATGCCCCTGGTCTTAAACAGGAAGGAAATGGGAAGGGAAAACAGCAGTAGGAAGGTAATCAAGGAGAACTAGCATAGCTGGCAGGTGAAATGTATCAGAATCAGCCAAATACACAGGCAGCAGCCCAGCCCAGCCCAGAACACTACTATAAACTATGCAAACACCTTTCCCTCTGGTTTTTCCCACATACTCTACACCACCGGCGTATACAAGTGGGGACATTTTAACAAACAAAAACAACAAAATGATACAGGCTGCAGCAGCTATCATACATCAACATGTGGAAAAGGCTGAGGGTGTTGAGGATGAGAATGCTGTTGACCATCCCACAGTGAGTAGATGGAGAAGAGCGTACAGACCCAGGATAACCTACCAAGGGCTACATGAGCTAGAGACAGTGGAGCACTATAGGGTGGACAGGGACCTTCTACAGCAAATTGTTGAGCAGTTTAGGCCACGCCTAACACACAGAACTAACAGAGGGGAACCCATCCCAGTGGATACCAAGGTATGTGTAGGCCTAAGAATACTAGCCACAGGTACCTTCCAAAGGCCAACTGGGGATATCATGGGGATCTCACAGGCATCAGCATCCAGGGTACTCCACCAGATTCTGGATGCCATGTCAGCACATGCCAATGAGCATGTATATTTCCCCAACACCCGTGAGGCGTTGGCCAGCAATATGCGTCTCTTCCACCAAATACAAGAATACCCTGAGGTAGTGGGTGCTATAGACTGCATGCACATATGCATCAAAGCACCACCTGGTGAACGGTGTAGGGTCTACATCAACCGCAAGGGCTTCCCCTCCATCAACTGCCAGGTCGTGTGCGATGCCCAGGGCATTATAATGAATGTGTTTGCTGGCTGCCCTGGAAACTATCACGACTCCCACATCTAGCATCTGATGCAGCTGTACCAGAGACTTGCCAATGGGGACATCCCTTACAGTCACATAGTGGGGGATGCTGGTTATGCACTGGAGCCATGGCTGAAGATACCCATCAGAAATGCACACACACCCGAACAAGAACTCCATAATGAGGCATACGCATAGACCAGAATTATAATAGAGCATATATTTGGGATGCTCAAGTCATGGTTCCGGTTCCTGGACACATCTGGTGGACCCTTGCAATACTCACCAGCTACATGTACCCAAATTGTCATAGTATGTGCCATGCTACACAACATGATCCTGCAGAAACAGTTGCAGCAGGATCAGCATGGAGCAGGGCCACACAACCCCCCACCATTGCCAAGACCTGCACAGGCACAGAGTGATTCAGAGGAGAAACAACCTGAGCCTGCCCCAGTAGGCAGAAGGAGGCATTCCTAGTATGCCCTGGCCTTGGCAAAGAGGCAATGCATAGCACATGCACTGACACAGTAGGGACCCAGGGAATGACACATCTCTCTGACTCCCACATACAGTAAAAGGGATGCCAAACATGACACTACCTGTGCTCAACCATGTATATGGAATGTATTATGTTCATCTGACAGAGGCAGCCCTCCAGCACCATCTTCAATACTGGCACAGCCACAAGGTAAGCCACTCTTCTTACCAATTGCTGAATGGAGTGGTATGTATTGTTACTTGTATCTATGGTATGGATGTGAGCATGCAAGGGAATTGGGTGGCTGAATGGGATACCAGCAGATAGTAGACACCTATAGTGGCAGCATGAGATCTGTAACAAATACTGTTGTCACCACAGTAGCCAGTACTACACATGGTGACAAAACCCACTGCAGGAAATGTGCTGGGCCACATGTGTATCCACATGACACACACATGCCAGCCAGGGAGGCTCACATACCCAACAACAGTCTCAGCCAGCAGGACAGGTGTAGACAAACACAAACAAAGGCTGTGCTAAGGCCTCTGAATGATGGCTATGGGAAACCTCCCCCCCCCAGGCCTACAGAGACAGACTACATCAGGTCAGGCAGTGGGATGTTAGTTCTGAAGGGTAAGAAGTCAGAAACTGATATGTAGGTCAATCAAGTCTAAGACCTGTAGTACACTGATATGCCTCTAGTCAGCATGATAAGAATACAGAATGAAATTGAGTACCTGACATACCAGTACAGTCATATAAAATGTGTATAAGTGTCAGGTGTACCCCCCAATCCTATGCAGAAATGTAGTAACAGTCTGGTGTGCCCCCCCAATCTGATGTAGACACATAGTAACAGTCTGGTGTGCCCCCCCAATCTTATGTAGAAATGTAGTAACAGTCAGTTGTGCCCCCCATTCCTATGTAGACACGTAGTAACACACAGGTGTGCCCCCCCAATCTGATGTAGACATGTAGAAACAGTCAGGTGTGCCCCCCATTCCTATGTAGACACGTAGTGACACACAGGTATGCCCCCCACAATCCTATGTAGAAATGTAGTAACAGTTAAGTGTGCCCACCCCCAGTCCTATGTAGACACGTAGTAACACACAGGTGTGCCTGCCTCCCAGTCCTATGTAGAAATGTAGTAACAGTCAGGTGTGCCCCCCCCCATTCCTATGTAGACATGCAGGAACAGTCTAGTGTGCCCCACAATCCGATGTAGACATGTAGTAACAGTCAGGTGTGCCCCCCAATCCTATGTAGAAATGTAGTAACATGTATGTGTAGGTATAATACCAGTGGAGCACAGATTACCTGAGGTGGCCAAGGTAGCAGGATAGATTGTAGCATTTGTACAATATACAGGTATGCATGTGTTAGGGTGGTGTGTGTTTCATATTGTGTGAGAGTGGTCAGTATGTATGCAAGGTGAGGTGTGTCCTGGTGGCCATTGCCCAGTACTGCCGATGACAGGGCCAAGTCCTCACAACTGCAGTGCCAAATACAATGCTCCCCAGTAAAACACATTCTAGCAGAAAGTCATTGTAAATGTATGGAGGTAATATGTGTCACCATCTGAAAGATGGACATGGCATGACTGTTGGGCCAGATATACAAGCAGTACACAGGGGGGAAAATACTCCAGACAGACAGTATATAATGTGTAACCGTTAAATGGACACACCCTTGGAATTGTACATACAGGTTTGCAGCACATTATCTGGGCTTGTTGTAGGGAATACCGATGTTGTCTGGCCAAACACTTGCAGACCACAAAGGTCATAGGAATGATGTACTGAGAAACAGCTGATATCCCTGCACAAGCCAGCATAAGTGGAATGCCCCATGCATATCTGTGAATCAGATGCAAGTAGTGTCCATAGCACACATGCACCCAGCTCATCCAAACACCACCCACAGGTACCTCTCAGGTCTTATCCCTGCTGTTGGGAATGGGTACAATATGACCCCCACCTGTGTATGGCAATAGCGAAAGGATGCAGCAGGCAGTGCAGGTGTCCCATGCAGGTGTGGCCCTAGCTGTAAGCAGCACCCTGTCAGCATCCACACCACTTGACCAATACTGACAGAAAGTATTGGCATGAACACCTAGCACACATACTTTGTCACTCCAGGGGAATATACTGTACGGCAGTCTGGGTCTGTAGGACTGATAGAATGCAACAGCCTGCTCCAGCTGGCCTGCATCACTACCAAATGGCCTACAGTCCTCTGCCAAAGGCCGGTGTCTCATCCATACTGCCAATGTATGTTAGGTCATGGACTCCCAAATAACAACATAACACAGTCCAGAGAACCCATATGCAAGGCCATGTGGACAAACCACAGTAACATGTCCACCATGTCCCACTGCATGAACTGTGGACCAACACCAATATACTGCTGTGATAAGGTGATAACTATAGGGGACGTATCAGAGAATGTTTGCATAATGTATGGAAGAGGAGAGAATAATAGAGGGGGGGAGCATGGGCAGCATGGAATGTGCAAAGTTCGAAATACAGCAGTGTGCACATACTATCCCTGGCTGCAAACACAAGAATGGATGGCTACAAACCTGCTCATAAATCACAATAGGGGTAATGTCCTGACTTATGACCCCTGCCTCTGGGTAACCTGTGTGAATCTGTACAGCTGTGAGGTATTGCCACAGCAAGATAAGGCCATACTGTCATGTCGATGGATGTACAAGTATGGGATCCTCTGCCACCAAAGTACCAAGGTGCTGAACCAGTTACACAGACCCAGCAAGTGTCTGCAGCTCCCCCTCCAGAATGGCATTAGTTTGCTGAAATATGTAGGCATTTGAGCACAATACTGGACACTGCTGCATTCACCCTGTGTTCCCCAGGATATCACTGTGAGCAAAAATGTTTACCTGACAGTACTTGATGACATAAAACATCACAGTGTATAACAGTACATATGTCTGAATATCTCTGCTAACACCAGGACCATGTAGCAGAAGCAGCACAGACACAATTACCTACAGTACCCACTATCCCTTGCCCAGTTTGACCCCATATTGTCAACTGATCTACATATATCCTGCAGAAACAGTTTGCTAGCTGTAGGTGTAGAACACAGAAGTCTGCACTGGAGTACAATCTACCTGGAATGGATCCACACATTTAATACAGAAGGGCATAATGGGCATGCTCAGACACTTAAAGAAATGAAGCCCATGTTTGGCAACAACAGTGGACCATACATATCTGACAGTTGCAGATGTTAGTGCATACTCTCCTCAGTATGCACCAGTCATGCTTTGCACACACATTGGATTGGAATACACACATATATCCAAGGACAACACACTATAGGTTCATAGGTAGGCACTAGGCTATTGGCCCAAGGGCCTATGTAAGCCTAGCCAACAAGGTTCCTTGGCTTATGCCACCCAAGAAAGTTATTTTCCTGTGCCACTGTCGAGCAGAGACACAGAAGTGATCCCCGGGGTGTATTTCCTATTTGTCATCCACTCATCAAGATTTTTCTTGAAGAGTGCTAATGAAAAACTTTGCTTGACATAGATGGGCAGCCTGTTCCAGAGTATGGGAAGTCTCTGGGACAGGAATCTATCCCTACAGCATGTCCTGTTTATTGTGGTGACAAGGTTTAGGTCCCTAGAGCATGTAGCTTGGAGGGATTGGGATTTTTTTAGGTGTAGCATGTCCAACAGCTCTGGGTTTAACATAGCTTTATATATTAGGCAGAGATCATCTCAGAGTAGGCGATATGCTATGGAGTAAAGCTGGAGTTTTTTGAGGAGGTCAGTGTAGGGCATTTATTTGAGGCCAGTAATCCTCTTTGTGAGGTACTTCTGTGGCCTTTCCAGCTGCTGCAGATGTCTTGTGAGGTACATTCCAAAAGGGGCATTGTACTCTATAATGGGTCTAATGAGTGTCAAGTAGAGGGGAACAATGACCTCTTTTTTCCTGGATGAGAACCTTTTTATGATGAGGTGTGCTAAGTAGAAGGACTTCCTGACTACAGTGGCGATGTGACTATCAAAGGACAGACTACTTTCCAGCTGGGTCCCAAGGTCTCTTATCATGCATTCAGTGTTAAGTAGATTGCTGCCTATGTGGTAGTTCATGGGTACAGTGTTTTTACCAAAGGGGATGACAATGCACTTTTAGGCATTGAGCTTGAGGCCATGGCTCTGACACCAGGCATCTGTCTCAGCGAGGCCCTTCTGTAGGATGTCCACATTATTTGGGGACTTGATTATGGCTCCTAGTTTGCAATCATCTGCACACTTCATTAGCCAGAGGCCTTCTGTGTTAGCCTGTACTTCAGAGAAGTAGATACCAAACAGGAGATGTCCCAGGATGGAACCCTGTGGTACTCCACTTGTCACTGCTTTCAGGTCAGATTTGGAGTCTGCAACTTTTACAATGTGGGTTCTGTCAGTGAGCCAGTTGGCAACCCATCTTGTGACGTAGGAATTTATACCTAGTTTAGTGAGTTTAGCTATAATTTCAGAATGGGGGATGGTGTCAAAAGCCTTGGAGAGGTCAAGATAGGCTGTGTGAACCACCTTACCCTCATCTATGGCTTTGGTGACTGCCTCAAATAAGTCAATCAGGTTCAGGAGGCATGATTTGCCTTTCACAAACCCAAACTGGGTGGGATCCAGAGTTTGGAGGTTATCAATGTCTTTGTTTATGAGTTCCATGATGATACATTCCATGGCCTTGCAGACCAGGCTCGTCAGGCTAATAAGTCGATAGTTCCCGGGATCAGTGTTGGCTCCCCCTTTGTGGAGTGGGATAACTGTTGCTGTGTGCCATTCAGTGGGCACAAAGCCTGATGTGAGGCTATTATTAAACATGCCAAAAGTACACATACATAGATGTGTGGAAGAGAAACTGACAAAGATATGTAACAACTTGAAGAACAGCAGCAAGAAGAAATCCACAACTGGCCACAGCACAAACACAGCTTTAATAAAAAACTCAAAACTCTAGCGCCTCAGCTTACAGCCTTCCAGGAGTAATACACAACACACAGCTTTACACAGACTTTATATAACATCATTCATCAATTAATTATTCAATTACATAGTAATTGTTTCCAATTAATCTCTACATTTAAGCCTACAGGTACCATAGTATTGAACTTTAAAATATAAAAAGATTCTTTACAAAGATGTTTGTCCTTAGTATCACATATTTCACCAATTTTCAGAAAAACTTGCTCTAAACAGAAGCTTTTAACAAAGAATGATCAGCATTATGAACTGTTTTGAAACGCATTGGAACATTACTTTCTATTTTACCATTCTTTACATCTCGTATATGCTCCTGTATTCTTACTTTAAATTTCCTTTTGCTTTCTCCTATGTAAAATAAATTACAAGGGCAGCTGAGAGCATATATTATCCCTTCACTGTTACAATAAAAGCTACTACCAGGTGAAAACTTAATACCATTTATTTTCTTAAAATTTGTAACACAGAAACATATAGAGCAACCACCACAATGGTGTTGCAGATGTTAGTGCATACAGGCACACACAGGTTTATATTCCACAGGTACATGTATACAACTGCTAGATGACTACTGCCTTGTACAGTCATGTTGCACAGTTAGCACTAGCACCACAGAGTCTATAATCCTGAGGGATTCCACAGTCAAATGTCTACGGTGTGGTGTGTCTACCTCTAGATGAATGGGTTATGGTCTATGCACACACATACTGCCCTGCCCATTGCCCTACTATGGCAAGCCTGCTGATGTCATTCACTTTGAAATACACCTTTGGGGAAGGAGTAGTCCAGTAATCTCTGTGGCGTGTCCTATATCTGCTTAATGCTGTAGTGTGATAAACTAGTTAGGTAGGAGTTCTATTCCCAGACATGGCGAGTGTGGATGTTTGCGTGTGTTTTAGTTTGTCTGTGTAGGGAGCAATGCTTTTGAGGCCATTCACAGTCACTACAACCTCCAGTGCCCTTCTTTGGCAAGCCTGCTGATGTCATTCACTGTGAGATACACCTCTGGGAAAAGAATAACCCAGTAATCTCTGTGGCATGTCCTATAACTGTGTAATGCTGTAGTGTGATAAACTAGTTAGCTAGGAGTTCTATTCCCAGACACGGCAAGTGTGGATGTTTGTGTCTGTGTTAGTTTGTCTGTGTAGGGAGCAACACGTTTGAGGCCATTCACAGTCAATACCTCCTCCAGTGCCCTACTTGGGCAAGCCTGCTGTCATTTACTTTGAAATACACCTTTGAGAAAGGAGTAGCCCAGTAATCTCTGTAATGCATCATATACCTGTGTAATGCTGTGGTGTGGTAAACTAGTTAGGTAGGAGTTCTAATCCCAGACATGGCAACTGTGTGTGTGTGTGTGTGTGTGTGTGTGTGTGTGTGTGTGTGTGTGTGTGTGTGTGTGTGTGTGTGTGTGTGTGTGTGTGTCTGTGTAGGGAGCAATGCTTTTTAGGCTAGTCACACTCACTACAATTTCAAATGCCCTACTTTGGCAAACCTGCTGATGTCATTCACCTTGAAATACACCTTTGGGGAAAGAGTAGCCCAGTAATCTCCATGGTGCATCCTAGAACAGCGTAATGCTATAGTGTGATATAGCAGGCCAGTAGGGGTTCTATTCCCAGACATGACAAGTGTGTGTGTGTGTGTGTGTGTGTGTGTGTGTGTGTGTGTGTGTGTGTGTGTGTGTGTGTGTGTGTGTGTGTGTCTGTTTGACTATGTAGGGAGCAATGCTTTTGAGGCCATTCACAGTCAATACAACCTCCATTTTCCTTCTTTGGCAAGCCTGTTGATATCAATCATTTTGAAAAACACTTTTGGGGAAGGAGTAGTCCAGTAATCTCCATGGTGCATCCTATAACAGTATAGTGTGATATAGTAGTTTGGGAGGAGTTTAATTCCCAGACATGGCAAGTGAGGATGTTTTTGTGTGTATTTGTTTGTCTGTGCAAGGAACAATGCTTTTGAGGCCATTCACAGTCAATATAACTTCTATTGCCCTTCTTTGGCAAGCCTGCTGATGTCATTCATTTTGAAAAACACTTTTGGGGAAGAAGTAGTCCAGTAATCTCCATGGTGCATCCTATAACAGCGTAATGCTGTAGTGTGATATAGTAGTTCGGTAGGAGTTCTACTGCCACACATGGCAAGTGTGGATGTTCGTGTGTGTTTTTGTCTGTGTAGGGAGCAATGCTTTTGAGGCCACTCACAGTCACTACAACCTTCATTGTCCTTCTTTGGCAAGCCTGCTGATGACATTCCCTTTGAAATACACCTTTGGGGAAGGAGTAGTCCATAATCTCTGTGGTGCATGCTTTAACTGCATAATACTGTACTGTGATAAACTATTTAGGTAGAAGTTCTATTCCCAGACGTGGTAAGTGTGGGTGTGTGTGTTTATTTGTCTGTGTAGGGAGCAATGCTTTTGAGGCCATTCACAGTCACTACAACCTCCATTGCCCTTCTTTGGCAAGCAGTGCTGATGTCATTCCCTTTAAAATACACCTTTGGGGAAAGAGTAGTCCAGTAATCTCCATGGCGCATCCTATAACAACGTAATGCTGTAGTGTGGTATAGTAGTTCAGTAGGACTTCTATCCCCAGACAGGGCAAGTATGGATGTTTATGTTTGTCTTTGTCTGTGTAGGGAGCAATGCTTCTGAGGCCATTCACAGTCACTACAACCTCCATTGCCCTTCTTTGGCAAGCCTGTTGATGTCATTCATCTTGAAAAACACTTTTGGGGAAGGATTAGTCCAGTAATCTCCATGGTGCATCCTATAACAGTGTGGTGTAATATAGTAGTTCGGAAGGAGTTTCATTCCCAGACATGGCAAGTGAGGATGTTTGTGTGTGTATTTGCTTGTCTGTGTAGGGAGCAATGCTTTTGAGGCCATTCACAGTCAATAAAACCTCTGTTGTCCTTCTTTGGCAAGCCTGCTGATGTCATTCATTTTGAAAAACACTTTTGGGGAAGAAGTAGTCCAGTAATCTCCATGGTGCATCCTATAACAGCATAATGCTGTAGTGTGATATAGTAGTTCAGTAGGAGTTCTACTGCCACACATGGCAAGTGTGGATGTTCGAGTGTTTGTCTGTGTAGGAAGCAATGTTTTTGAGGCCACTCACAGTCACTACAACCTTCATTGCCCTTCTTTTGCAAGCCTGCTGATGACATTCCCTTTGAAATACACCTTTGGGGAAGGAGTAGTCCATAATCTCTGTGGTGCATCCTATAACTGCATAATGCTGTAGTGTGATAAACTAGTTCGGTAGGAGTTCTATTCCCAGACATGGCAAGTGTGGATGTGTGTGTGTTTGTTTGTCTGTGTAGGGAGCAATGCTTCTGAGGCCATTCACAGTCACTACAACCTCCATTGCCCTTCTTTGGCAAGCAGTGCTGATGTCATTCCCTTTGAAATACACCTTTGGGGAAGGAGTAGTCCAGTAATCTCCGTGGTGCATCGTATAACAATGTAATGCTGTAGTGTGGTATAGTAGTTCAGTAGGAGTTCTATCCCCAGACATGGCAAGTGTGGATGTTTATGTTTGTCTTTGTCTGTGTAGGGAGCAATGCTTCTGAGGCCATTCACAGTCACTACAACCTCCATTGCCCTTCTTTGGCAAGCCTGCTGATGGCATTCCCTTTGAAATACATCTTTGGGGAAGGAGAAGTCCAGTAATCTCTGTGGCGCATCTTATAACTGTGAAATGCTGTAGTCTGATACACTAGTTAGGTAGGAGTTCCAATCCCAGACATGGCAACTGTGAGAGTTGGTGTGTCTGTGTTTGTCATTTGTATCCTGTGTGGAGGTGGCTGTGAATTTGTAACAAGTGGACTCATTGTGGAGTGGGTTTTGCAAATGTCTTATATGGTGGGCCTATTATATGTCACAATGTCCATCCTAAAAGGATAACAGATGTCAAATAGCTGAGAGGCTGGAGTTGCCAATCCATATCCCTACATGTGACATCAAGGCCTGGTGAACAAATTACACAACCCTTGTATTGCCCAGAGAACACTCCCAACCCATGTCTCATACACAAACACACTTGCCTAGGCAACAACTGCTTTGTTGGTAGTACCCTGCATATTGCCCACAGATAGTAACCATGGTGTGATTGCAGTGGACTACAGAAGGCATGGCACCCTGTCCCATCACTACAATACACACATGATTGCAGACAGTGCACCTTCACTATGTTCCCCACTGGACGCCTGCAACAACTGTAGTGCCATCAAATGTGACCCACAAAGGACATACCATGCCTTAAACACATGCCTTGTATGGACAGATGCCACTGACACCAGGGAATACCTGTATCATGCTATCAATGTAGGTGCAGGGTCAACCTGGTGTCCGTTACCAGTTCCCGCCAGATGAGGCCAGGACTGGCACATCTGATGATAACATTCTGTGTACACAACATGGGCCAGACACCCCAGGTACAGTTCCACATATCACTGAACATGCATATGGTACATGTGTACATCCCAGACACCATCCATATCATGGACTATAGAACACATACATGGCAAGCATTGCACAGCACTGGCCACACACAATAGTAACCCAGGTGACTGGATGGTGAATACAATACCTCCTGTGTGGGCCAATCCAGACACTACACCCCTGAGCCACACTGCAGGCCATTGTCATGTGTCCTGATGCCAAGGTATACCCTTCATCTAGCCTTGTACAGCCTTCTGGCACAGTCAACCACTACACACCTGTGAAGCAATGTACCCATGCATGTCAGTGATGGCACCCCATGTTTGTGTGTGTGGCGTATGATGCTTTCAACCCCATTCACACTCATTACAACTCCCATTGGCCTAGGGAAGCATGCCGTCTGATGTCAGATGCCTTCACATACCTTTAGCTCATATATCATCTGGATAACCCCTGTGGTGCATGTGATACCTGCGTATTACTGTATTGTGGCAAACTAGCTAGTTAGGAAGTCTATTCCTGACCCTGCCAACTGTGTTAATGTGTGTGAGTCCCTGACAGAGTGTGGCTCTGTTGACACCTGTTCATGTGGACAGGCATGTGTACTACAACTACCTTATCATTTCTATATCACTGTTGCAGATGTCACTCACCATCAGATATACCTTTGGACAGCTCCCCAACATGTAAGCTATGTGGCACATGCAATAACTGCATAGACATGTGATAACAATACATAGTCAGTCAGGGGTTTGAAACCCCATACTGGTAGGTGTGTGACACAAACATGCTTAAGTTTTTCTCTCCCACCCCCTCCCTGACTTACTTTGTCTCTGTCTGTCTCTCTCACTCCCTCTCTGGTGGATGTGGAGAAGTACACCTGCTTTGCTTAGGCAGCAGCTTGTGTTTTGTAAGTGATCCTCATGATCAGCTGATTGCCTCTACAGGAATTACAGTTCCCCTCTAGCTGATTGCAGGTGGAACAGCTGAGGTAACATTCCCATAGCCAATTGCATGGAAACATACTCCAGTATCTAGGAACATCATGAGGGTGTTGGGCCTTTTCATTCATTGTGAGCAGGACCTCAATTTGGTGTTTGGCAAACAGCATAACAGATGGTATTGGGATTTACCTCTAACAACATACACTGTGGAGACAGGCCAACAGACAGGAGGGGGATGTGTCAGAAATGACTACAGAATGTAAGTGTTACTCTTCTGCATTTGGAGTAATGTCAGTTTAACAGCGTGTGTGTGGATATGGCTGGTCTACATGATTTAATACCTGTCATGACAGTGTTATGTGTTTGCGGAAACTCCCACCTGTAGGGTTATCTGCAGACTGGGCAGTGTGTGGAGCCTTATGTTTTGTGTGTTACTCACAGAACACCTATCGTAGAACTGCAGAAGCATAGTCTGAGGATTGCAGTCAGTACATGGTGACAGCCATGAGAGTTAATGACTTCATATCTCTCATAGAACATATGTCATAACAAACCCTGGTATGACAGTAAATGTATGAAGTTATCACAGCAACATGCCAGTACTGGCCCAGTGTTTGTGGCTCCAGCCACAAGTCTGTCAACCTTTGTACATATGTCATGCAGTAGGAGGTGCATATGTTCTGTACACCCTTATTTATTGACATTATACCTGGCAACAAGCCAGTCAGATATCAGACTGCCCGACTTATTATGTATAGTAGGGGTTATTTCTGAGGACATAACCTGGGCATTCTGCAGCTGTGTGTACAGTACTGGGGTCTATGTACTTATGGTGACTGTTGACAGTATGTGTATTGTGCATATGTACCTTGGGCTGTGCACAGACTGTGGTAGATGCCATTGTTCCTGGTCCTGTTCTATCTGATGTTACATGCTGCTCCAGTGTATGCTACCCTATTGGCTCACATGTCTCTAGCGCCAAACACACAAGTGTCCCATATCACAGACAGGCATCGGACCACACTGTGTCGTGACCCAGTTTATGTAGGGTTAGTGTGTGAGTGGCTCATAAGAGGGTGGTGTTTATCAGACAGTCCATATAGTGTCATATTAAGCTTGCGTACAATATGTGGCTGTGTTCACATTGATCGTGGGTATGCACTTTCTCACAGGTGTCTGTTACTCTGTGCTGTGACATGCATGTAGAGCCTGCTATATTTGCAGGTACATGTGTATTCCCCCACACAAAATGTAGTCCAGTGTTGTAGCAGTCTGCCTGTAGTTTGCAAAGTGCTTTGTGACATGCCTAGCAGCTTAGTGTAATTACCCAGTATGCTGTTATGTCCAGTGATTTGCAAGACATACTGCTGCAAGGCCACCATACCTGTTGTGTATTTCTGACAAAGCAGTGGGATTCTGTACAGATGTATGTCATTAACTACTGGGTAGTATGTGGCTATGTGACCTCTGCACCACCAGGCATTATGTGTCGGGACAGACTGGCGTGTGTGAATGCATAAACTGTGCTGGCATATGTAGTCCAGTATTTACATGATATACCAATGTACATGGCTAACATCCACATTGTCAGGCATGGTCCACATGTCTCGCATGAAGGGGATCTGTGTACACCTCTGGACTGACCACAGAGTGCCAGACTGTTCACATATACTGGTCATATCTCTTCTGTAGTTCACAGGATCATTACTGTGCTATCAGTGGTACTGTACTATGATGTCCTTAGGATGTCTGTCAGTAGCCAATGGCGTACATGTCAAAAGCAGATGTGACCTCCCAAACGCATCTGTTAAGACAACCCCATTACAGTAGCAACAGTCTACATATATACCTGCAATACATACAGGACATCCCCTTGCACTTAGAGGTTGGGACTATTGGTGCTGAGGTAGGACTCCACTCCATGTTCTGGACATATGGTAAACATATATGTGTATATATATATATATATATATATATATATATATATATATATATACATCCATATATCTGTATAAATATATACACATATACACATCTACATACATATATGGATATATGTATATATATATATATATATATATATATATATATATATATATATATATATATATATGTGTACACACACACACATATATATATATATATATATATATATATATATATATATATATAATGTACACACGTATATATATATATATATATATATATATATATATATATATATATATATACAAACTCAAATATATACATATACACAGCTATATATGTCTACACATATACATATATATAGGTATATATGCACATATAGTTATGGATATCTACATATATAACGACATAAATAGGTATGTCTGATTAGATCTGTATGCACATATAGCTATAGATATCTACATATATAGTGACACAAATAGGTATATCTCTACACATAGGATGTGCATACATACATATATATATATATATATATATATATATATATATATATATAAAACACACACAGATCTAAAATGGCCATATATATGATGCACTATACAGATGTGTAGAAATACACATATATATATATATATATATATGAATATATATGTGTATGTACATGTAGACATATATCTACATATGTATATGTATATATCCATATCCTTGTCATGTGTAAACATCACGGTTGTGTATACCTTCCCAGATGTATCTCACCGTATGTATCTGATATGTGTATATTTATATATAACAACATATGTGATGCAACATTAATATCAATAACAAATACTACACAATTATGGAAGTTAAAGCAATTGTTCAGTACTATTGAATATGTGTACTGACAGATATATTGAAAAAACAACAACTGTCTTCACAGCTGTCATGGCGTAGTGGTTAACTGGTGTGACTATAGTGTAGAGAGTCCTGGGTTCAACACCTGCAAGGGATGTGTATTTTGTTGCTGAGCAGAACATGGGCTGTTGGATACAGAGTGGATAAGGCAGTTTTGAGCAGTTTTAAGCACATTTGTGTGGGTCTGCATGAAGCTAAGAGGTGGTAAGGTACGGTTAAATGTACGGGCGCTTACACGATGTAGGCTTCGCTTACCAGTGCACAAATGTGCTTAGCTGTAATATTGTAGCAATGCTGAAACCTGCTAAGCATGGCTCAGCCCTGGGAAACAGTGCTCATGTCCCAGTCTGATAATTTAGCAGGGTAATAGCATCTGTAATAAGTGTATGTAATGCCATATACATAACATGTGTCTATGTGCTGTCATTACAGTAGCAAGGGGTGTGAGTGTCACGTCTGGGACAATCACATATATAAGACTTGTACAGCACTCTTATTTATGTGAATGTGTAACATACAAGGGAAGTAACCCAGGTTACATGCTGTCAAACTGGCATGTAGTGTATCATGGTGGTATTACTGTTGACAGTGCTTTCCCAGGCAAGAGTAGATTGCTAAATGTAGTACAGACAACAAGCACCCCTGCAGGCATAGCTGGACTCTGAGGCCTTACTGTCATGTTCCTGGTGTGTGAGCTGTGTCACAGTATATATCCCCTACTGGATAATGATCTGACATGTGGAAAGTAGTATACATCCCCTACTGGATAATGATCTGATATGTGGAAAGTAACTGTAGACTACTGTCCCATGTCAGTGAGGGCTTCCAACATGTAGTAATGGCATACATATTTGTGTCAGACATCTATCTGTCGACACATTCATCCTACTGCATAGCTACTTGCCAAGATGATGTCTGTCAGTCCCTGTACAGATGTGCAGATGGCAGGTATCCAGCATGGATACATAAAGGCAACCTATGCTTGACTGACACTGACATGCATGCCCAGCTGTGTTATAACTGGCGCATATTAGGAGACAACACCCTGTATGCACCACATGCCATGGGTATCTCCACTACACTACCACAGTCAACAGAACATGCTTGGGTACAGGTCTCTATCACAGACACTAACCATGTGTTGTAATACATGTTGCATACATGTCAACTGGATCACCTCAGTGCCCATTTGCAGGAGGCACACAGAGGATTGGCTGATACATGTCACTCACCTTGAGGGTCACCACAGTGGTGTCTGTTGGTAGATTGCCTGCTGGCAAGTGGCAGGTGGCGTAATACCACTGTACACACATCACCTACACTTCCCATCTCTCCATGGACAATAGCCAAGTACAGACCTATGACCACCTGCAGCGATGCACCCCAGTACTGACAAATGTGTACATGTGCATTACTGAGGATAGCAGTATCTGTGTGTTAGTACACCTGTAGTTGGGAATACCATGAGGGCCTTCACACCCACCGCAACACCCATTGCCATAGTAAGATATGGTTGCTGCTGTACCAGACATTACATGTACCCTGTTACGCTCCTCTCCCTAACGACTACATGAGCCTTGCAGTACCAGCACAACAGCATTGTACAACTGGGTCGATAGGCATGGGATATCCATTGAGTTTGGGCAAGTGTGTGTATGTGTGCATGTTTGTATATCTGTAGGGTACAGCATACCAAGGCCACATACTCCTATTACAATACGCATTGCCACACAGTAGTATGGACAGTGTTGTTGCTGCCCATAGGTGAGGCATGACAATGCAACACCCTGCTATGCCTGTGGCATGTGCATTAGATGCATATCCTTGTAATACCACTGTTGGAATGTGCAATGGGTTGTAATGCAGTCATGGGCAATATGTGATGGTGGGTATGTCACAGTGCCAATATAGGTTCCAGTAAGTATAATACCCACTGTGGGATATGGGTGCTATGTAGACTGTCATTACACCATGGTACACCTGGTACATGTCCCATGTACCACTGTATGGTGACCACTGTCACCATCAACCATACAGGTAACTGATACCACAATACAGCCCAGTTATGCATGTGCTGTGTGCAGCCTACCTGTAACACAATGGACACACTGACAAGTTAGCACCGATAGGCCCAGATCTCTCAGATGTGTGTCTGCCTGTTATGTGTTTGTTAATGTGTATATGATGGTATGTCAAACTATGTATTGTCCATATACAACCATTACATCCCCCATTACCATACTGTACATGTCTGGGGATGTTCTGCATGTAACATGTAACCTGGAATACACCTCATCCTAAATGCTGTGTGGTGTGTGCAATGAAAGCCACACACTTCAGTAGCACTACATACCTAGGTAGGGGGTCTAGTCCCAGTGTTGCTAAGTAAGAGTCTGCATGTAGGTGGATGGATCAACTTCAGGTTGCTGATTATACATGTCCCAGTGGGTCACATGTCCATGTGGCACAAACAGTAACTGTTACACAAGCCTGTGACATGTGTTCAACTGTACCCAGGATATGTCACAGCCATGGTGTCACCACAGTGCCATACCCCTTGTGGAATATGACTGCAGACCATCCTCCTGCTGACACGTACACATACAACACAAATGGATAACATTATGGAGAGCACAATCACTCAGTGTTACTAACAGCTATAATGCATCATGGCTGGACAGCTACACTACCTGACATGTATGCATTAAACATTACTCCTGACAATATGTTACACAGCAGTATATTGGTACACTGTAGTACAGTCACAGTGTGCATCAGAACCATATTAGCCTGTCCCTGCATCGATGTTATGGATGACAGGGATGTGGCACAGGTATCATCATATGGACAGGGTGTGTTGTTGGTTTGCCAGAGACCGAGGGTGGGTCATACATTTGACACCATGTTTGTGGGTAAGGGGTGTAATTAGTTGAAATGGGCATGGTGGTGTGGTGTGTGTAGGTATGGGGTTGCCCTAGATGTGTTCGTATAGTGTGTGGGTATGCATGCACACAGTTCTGCCATGTGGCTGCCCTATACAGTTGTTACTTGGACAGCTGCAGATCATACCTAGCAGGAGTGCAGTTCACCGTCTCCGGCCACGGACATGCAGACTGTGCCTGCCAGGGGTTCCATGGGCATGTCCAGGTACAGGCCTCAATGTGATACTCTCCCCTGATGATGACAGATGTCCGCTGGAACCAGGTCCCTCCTGGGACTGGCCAGGGCCACATGCATGTGGCCTGATGTGGTGTGGTGTGGAGAGCACCCCCCTGCAGTGCTGAGGCTGGTACTGCCACTACAAGAGCACCTTGGTGGCCTAGCACATCCATGTTGACAGCCAGCTGTTGGTGTTACTGGCCTACATCCATGCGGCTATCGCCCCACTCCCACCACATGTTTGAGTACGGACAAACCACAGTCGATGAGGCCCACCATCTCATCAAACTGTTTATCCATGACCTTGGTATAATCACGGAGGGCAGCAGAAAGATCATGGAAGTTGTTGCTTGCAGATGAGAGAGAAGCCCTCTGCAGCCTCTGGCCCTGTCTTGTGTACAGTTCCATATATGCCTGCATCTCCATGACAATCTGAAACATGCACCTGGTGGTACCAGTTGTGGCACTTCTGCCAGGGGCATGATGACCAGTGGCCCTACCACGAGCACCCAGGTACATCTGTCTATATGGTGCCCTGCCAGACATCTGGCTATGCCTGCTGTGACCAGACACAGTAGGCATAGATACCACACTCTCCTGTGCACTGCCACCAACCGCTAACTGTCCCTCTGCTATGACCACTGTTAATGGGGTATGTATAGGCAGTGTAACTGTGTGCAGTATTGGGGTGGCTAAGAGGAGGCTGTCAAACAATGGCACAGTTTCGGCCTCTGACAACCCCGCCTGTGCCTCAACAGTACTATCATCATCTGTGGTGTCTGTATGGACACCAACATCAGATTGCATACAGGAGGGACCCTGACCCACCTTACCACCTGTGAGGGAAAATGAGAAATGCACTTTAAGACCTGTACAGCATTGCATAACAGTAAACACACACACACACACACACACACACACACACACACACACACACACACTGACATTCTACCTTAATACCTACCTGCCCCTGGGTTTACAGACAGTCCCACATTTATTCACATAAGTTCCCCATTCTGCATCACACTTGGTAACATACACTCATTAATACCACTCATTAACGCATCATTCCTCTAAATGTATAGACAAGCGATCACAACACAAGACCTGTTACTCCAATACTTCCTTGACTTGAGTGGAGTAGGTTTTACATGGCCTCACTGCTGTCATCCAGTGTTCACCCTGGGTATGTCTGACATTGTGAGCGTGGCCCCTATTTGTTAGGAGCTACTACATTCACTCCATAATGTAACGCACTGGAGTGTCATATGTAACTATTGCTCAGTACATGCCAGATCTGCTGCTCAATCAATTTATCATGTGGACAACAGTAACATAAAGATACACTCCCTGGTGTTGTCTAGTAATTCCCCAATGCATCTGTAGTGCTGCATACGTGGGTAGTTGTTCACCTTTCTGCTGTATGCAATATTAACGGTATACCTGGTGTCTACTTTCCCTCCCAATGCATGTTCCATGCTACAGATCTTATTATACTATCAGCTGTCCTGTGATTACATATCAGACAAATATTCCTGGTGTCTCATGTGTCAGCCCATGTCCATGTACTGCACAATCCCAAAGGGAAGTACTGCTGTATGAACAACTCCACAATCACACATGTACAGTCACACAAACACACAGACATGCACACACATCCTACATGCATCAACCCCCCCTCCACTCCACCAGATTGCACTTACAGACAAAATAACCCCCCCCCACACACACACACACACACACACCTACAGGTGAGGTTGCACAAAGATAGTACACACAGTCCTCCCATTACCCATATGTTAACATGCATAACATATGGTACTCAACAGCATGCAGTGCAGCTATAGTCAATCCATGCTAGCAACAGTATACATGTGTGTGATGCATGGTTGTGTAAGTAGGTGATGCCCCTTCCCCTGGAAAATACTGCACCCACATACACAGTACTGCTGTGCACCTGTACTGCACCCTGCCATGTACTGTGCACCAAACCTCACAGGTGTACAAACCATTGCTGAATGTGTATTACTGTGTCAGTTATGTCTGCTCTAATGCTCACAGCCCCTATGTGTTTGAGCGACACATACCTGGGATGATACGTGGACAGATGTCTTTTGTGAATGCCTGATGTCTGGTTTACAGATCTCAACATAAGTGGTGCATGTATGACCAATACGATACTATTACACTAACAACCGTCAGACCTTACTGTGGCTATGGGGAGTGTACACACCCTTATTGATATGACACACTCTTCCTTGATATGCCATGGGATCACATATATTAACATTACATGAGCCTGATATGTGACATGTGTCCTGTACATTCACATGCAGTGTCTAAGAAATGTGTTAGGTGTGCAGACACTGACCATTATGCATACACTCTGTGGGTGCATATGTGTGCACACCCTTATCATGACGGTTTGTTGCACCTATTATGTGTACTACAGCAGTCACTATTCCTGGCAGGGGTATACTAGCATGGGCTATCTGCATTTGCCAGTATATGGTCAGTCTGCCCTACACATTTCCCCCAACTCTGCATGATTGCAAGGTCTAGTCATGTACACATCCCTTGGAGTTCACACACTGCTGTCACTATTGCTGTGGAGTTAGGGTTACGGCTGCCACAGTTCCTGAAACTGATTCTGTGCAGATACAGCCATTCTTAGCATCCTTAGGATCCCTGCTGCAGTGCACTGGTGTGTCATGATGACACACCCTCCCCACCTTCAGCCTTTTTACAGATGCTTGACAACTATGGCCTACACATGTGTGTCAGTTTGCAGTGTCCCAAACACTGAACACCACGTATAACAGCCTAGTCACAGCTAATAATGTGGACCACAGTATTATCTTATGCCATAGTATAGATCTGTAGCAGTTGCCATTGTAATACTGGTATATACACTGTTGTAGCACTGTATAAGGGTGATGTTTCACACATGTCCCTACTGTAGGCCATGTATCCCACCATTATGTTCATCCCTGTGGACACATTTTGCAATGACAGGATATTAGTTATCTTGCAAGTGTCTAACATACCCTTCAGATACCCCATCATGGTCACCACTGTGATGCAATGCATTTAACAGCAACAATAAGTGAACATGTATGGCATGCATTATGGGTAGGTGTGTTAGATGTGTGCATGGAATATACCATAGCCATTACATGCCTGGTGTACTGGCAAGCATGAACATAAACCATACTCACCAGCTACAGGCTGCTGCATTGGTGGTATACTAGAGGGACCTACATAAGAGTGTGAGAGATGTGATGTCAGTGGCCACAGCTGTGGCATTGCTACAGGGTGGGTGCAGCATTACAGTACATCAACAGTACAAGTCCATAATACTACTGCTTATGCACATCTGTTTATTACTACCACGCAGCAACAGACTACATATATGGCATCTCACTTATGCATGATCTGCCTGTACAGATGTGGATGCATATGGAACAGTGGTCTACTGATGTGCCCTGTGGCCTTACCTGCATGCTCCTCAGCCGGTGTGTGGGTAGTACCCACCTCCACAATGGTCTCTGCCAGTTGCTGGGTGTGTGGGCAGGCAGGTCCCACGAGGCTGGCGAGGAGCTCCTTAACACGTGTTGGGGGGTAATGGATGGCATACCCCCATTGAGAGGTGATCCCCCCAGACTGCAGCAGCACGCCAACGGGCATCATTAACCCTGTGGACTAGATTGTTCCACAGGGCAGTCCGCTCCTGCTGCTCATGGGCTGTCCTGCCATAGAGAACCTGGTAGTGCTATATCAGGTGGTTCAGTATGACCTCATTTTCTGCTGCTGAATACCCTGGTAAACGGCCGTGGGACATCTTGCCTGAAAGACATAAAGACGGAAACCGGTCTGAGCAACTCATACAGCAAGGTTACCACAGTTCTTAATACATATCTCTGTCTCCCCCCGACCATATCAGCGACAACAAACTGTTCACACAACTCAATAGGTATGGCTACAGCTTACCTACCATTGGGACATATATTGCATTGTACCACGCTTTGTGCTACATGTTTGTAGCCATGTTCCCTGTGGGGACACTATTATTGCTGGCCTGTTATGGACTATTTCACCTGCATGCCATTATCAGGATTACTATGATTCCATATATGCATGTGGTATGCTTGCTATGTGATTGCTGCACATCTGTCATTCTGTGTTATTGAGGTTATCTATGCATGCTGTTGGACATGTTCCAGGATTGTGTGGACTATTACTACCCACATATGTTCTATAACAGTCACACAATAGCATGTTTAGGGAATAGTTGCCAGCAGAACCACCTCTCCCACCTCATCTGGCCATGTTACCAGGCCACATCACATGTGAGACCCACCCTGGAGCCACCTCATCTACTAGTCCAGCACTACCTTCAGGTGGAAAGACCTCAGGGGATGGTGCCCCCCCCGGGGGCACACACAGACATGATCCTGTCACCTGAGGTCAGGTCCAGGGTCTGTTCCATAGGGGGCTCTACAGAAACTTGTGGGATGTGCTACAGCACCTTGAGGCCACCAGTACACAATCACAGGGTCCACATGCTCCTCCTGCTCAGCCTCCAGGCCAGGCACCTTCAGGGCCATGGAACTGCTGTTGTGACTAGCAGTGGGTGGGGACATTCTTCCCATTGTTTCCATATGGGGGCTTATGGGGCTTCCACATTGCAGACCACACACACCATCCAGGGAGTTTACCCACCACATGTGTCATATACCACCCCGGTAGGCTGTCCTATATATCTACCAACCCGAACCACCTCTACAAATATACCTGCTATCCTTCCCCATATTCCCATTCCCTACATCACAGACAAGGGCAATGTTGTCCCAACAAGGGGTTCACATGTGACATAACTGTCCATGTTGCACACACTTACAGCTGTATATATCTGTGTGTATTGCTATGTGTGATGTTCCCTCACACATAGCATGCAGCAGTATATATCTGTTTATATATACATGTCTGCATATGGGTATCTGTATATCTGTAGACATGCATGTACATATACATATATATATATATATATATATATATATATATATATATATATATACGCACACATATACATACTTATATATAGGGTATATTCAGACATCAGGTCCACAATCTCTAACTCTCATACTCTCATTCCTGCACACCTGCACTGTTCTGCCTTGCTACAACACAGACAAGTGCCACATATGGACACAGCCTAACATTAGGGCAGTATATATAGGGCCAGATTGCAGGTAAGCCTATTACACACCTACGGCATTTCAGCATGCTACTATACATGTTAACCTGAGTGTCCTGCAAGTGGTGGGCTCTGAAACCCACGTGTCCATCATTATGGCATTACTTCCACTACCAGCTGTTGGCCACAGTAATATGCATCCTTTCCATTACACAACACACACTGTGTTGGCTTATATCTTGTCAGTCAGTACTGCTCTGCACAGTTGACGGGTATGGCCCACTACCCACAGGGACATACTCTGTTGTCCATAGCAGTTGTTCAGCTGAAAATCATTACAACAACAACACCTGATGGCACATATATAACATTCCACATAATCTATCCCAGTATTATGGACCAAGTACTACAGTTAATTACATGCATGTATACTTCACATATCTGTTGTGGGAATGAGGTTTGTTTTGGATGGCTTCCTTGTAGGAGTTTTTTTTTCTCCTTGTCTTTGGCCTTAGCCTGCCTTCTTTGTTTTTGTTTCGGTTTTGTTTTTGGGTTTGGTTTTGGTTGTGGTTGTGGTTCTGTTTTCTCTCTCTCTCTCTCCCTCTCTCTCTCTCCAGTAAATGGATTGAGCTGCTTGGAACAGATTGCAGCATAGCTTTTGTAGGTGATGCACATGATCAGGCGATGGCCTCTGCACCAGTCGGTGTCCTCCACTTGCTACCTGCATGCAGCATGCTGCGTAGTACTTTCTAATTACCACTGTCATGGCAACCCACTACTATAAATCCCTACATCATGTAGGCATGGTCATTTTACCTTTCCTGTATGATGGAAATCCTTCCTGTGTGTGGGCAGCAGTGTTACAGACAGCAGGTATCAATACCTCTTACAAGAGAACTTGCACACTCAGGCCAGCTGCATATTTGTATGAGGTTTCAGAACTACAGACAGAGTGTGAGTAGTGTTGGTTTATGCATTGTATAGCACCAGTATTACAGGATTTGTGTGTACATACTAGTTTAGCATGGAATGCAGTCTGTCTGCATAGCTCTCAACTGTGGGCCTATCCACCTGATGGCCAGAGGTGTGCCTGTTAAGTTTTGTCTGTCCACCACACAGGCCTTGTGTCAGATATATCACTGGCAGTGTGTGTGTTGGGTGCTAGCAGTACATGGCTACACCCAT